>NW_027257880.1:0-270626 GCF_043159975.1 Macaca nemestrina
CCCGCGGCCCCTCCAGACGTTTCTGATTCGGGGTGTGGTGCTGGTCGCGGCCGTGCCGTCAGTGACCAGGAGTAGGAGCTCGCGCCCCTCGTGAAGCAGCAGCCTCACCCGGAAGCTGCCGAGAAGCATTTGACAGAAGGTGATCGCGCCTCGAGACTGAAACTTCCTGTTTACAGGGAATGGAGGTGCATAGTAGGGAATTTCATGATGGCCCTAGAAACAGATGCCTCTGGGGTAGGGGATATTCTGCAGGACAATGCAATGATCTTCTCGAAAAGTGAAGATCACAGATAAAAGGGGTGCGAGGCTGTCCCTGACTAAGACGGGGAAGGAGAGTCACTCAGCACAGTGTGTGGCCCGGATAGAAAAGACGTTTTCGGAACGATTGTGCTACCTGAACATAACCTGGACAACGATGCTCTGAAATCATTCTTGTCTGCCGATGATGGTACTGCGGCTGCAGAGGGGCCTTTATTCCTAGGGAACGTGTGCCTGAGGACTCGGTGAGGCAGCAGGAACCTCTCACCTTCAAGTGGCTCCAGAGAAGAAACAAATCTGTCTCTCTGTCTGATCTACAGAGAGAGTGAGAAAGCAAATCTAACGAAATGTTAGCAGTTGTTGGAGCTCCACGTGGAGAAAACTTGACCACTCGTTGTACTGTTCTTCCACTTTTTAAATATGTTTGAACATTTTCATAATGAAAATGTGGGAAAGTAAAAATAAATCTGGAAATTAGAACGGAAGTGAGCCCAGCCAAGTGCTCTTGGGTTCAGCCGGGAAGAGCCAACGGTCCGTTGGTGTTCTCTCGACTCGTCGTGGGGATTTCCTCCTCCTGGGTTCACCACCTAGTTTTCCTTGTGATAGTTATTTTATACATAGCTATGAGCATAGGTGATACTGAAAACACACGTTTAGTGTGGTTTGTCATTAAGAATTTGGAGAACTGGCTAAATAAACCACTTGTACAGAGTTGAGATGAGCACTACCTGCCTCAGCGTCTGTGATAACAGCTTCATTTGGGTGCAGAGCTTGGCAGAGGTTTGAGTGACTCTGTCTCGATGGTCCTCTGTCAGAGGACAAGGTTAAGCATCACCACCGAGGGCCCTGTTGAACCTCTCGGCTGGAAGTAACCTCCCCCTGGCTGGTGAGGCAGCCTCTGAGGGCCTTTCCTGACAAAGCCCTTCACTGAGCTGCAGTTTGGCCATCTCTGCCCTCACCTCCCCGACTGCAGGGCCTCGAGGTCTCACCACCTCCAGCCTGAGCACCCAGTGCCCAGGGGCAATTTCCCACCTTCCCTGGGGGCTCAGGATTCTGGCTCCCGGGGCAGTGCCCGCAGCTGGGCCCCTCCTCCTGGGCTGGGGGTAAGGCTGGCCACGGCCTCCTGCTATGTCCCACTGGCCACTTCACCGCAGCTGCAGCCCTCACTGGGTGGCCCCTCCTGCTTCTGTTGGATGAGGAGATGCAGGCCTTCACTGAGGCTTCCTGGCCTCGCCCCTGCTGGCCCCAAGGCTGTGCCGCTTCCCCCTTCCCAGCCCCTGGTCTCTGTACAGTGTCTGTCCAGGATGTCTGTCCATCTGTCCTTGACATTCTGTCCAGAAGCAGCCACTGTCATCTTAGTTTGTGAGGGGCGAGCAGAGCCCAGGTGCGGTCGATGTGGAGATGCTCATGCACTTCAGTGTGCAGGGAAGTGAGTTCCTTCATATCTACAGCCTCTGCACAGCCAGCTGGGAGCTCACCCCATTCACAGGTGGATGTGCCTTGTTTTTTGGCCCAATCACCTGCATTAACTCAGAAGAGTCACAGTTCCCTGCTTTTCTGTCTTTCGTGACCGTCCACCTCCCTCCTCTGCCTGGGGCTGAATGGTGGGGTCTGTCGTGGGTTCGTGGGACCCTCTGTTCTTGTGCGGCCACCAGGAACTGTTATCCGGGCTGATTCCACAGGAGGAGTTTGGGGTGAGCTCCTGAGCGAGAGTTGGGAAGACTAACGTCTGTGTAAACCTTGCTTGTTCATGGTTATTCCTCTCAGTCTTCTTAAATTGTGAAAAATTGGGGACCATTTTGAAATATGGATTTAGGTATGGATTGGTGAGGAGAGAACGTTGATCTAATTGGGTTTACGTTGTGTGTGATAATTTTACACTATCCTTGGGAAAAACTGAAGATGTTGACAGGGTCATGAGAATCGTTTCTTTCTTTCTTTCTTTTCTTTTCTTTTTTTTTTTTTTTTTTTTTTTTGAGATGGAGTCTCACTCTTGTTGCCCAGGCTGGAGTGCAATGGTGCAATCTCGGCTCACTGCAAACTCTGGCTCCTGGGTTCAAACAATTCTCCTGCCTCAGTCCCCCAGTAGCTGAGATTATAGGCGCTCACCACCACGTCCAGCTAATTTTTTGTATTTTTGGCAGAGATGGGGTTTTGCTCTTAAGGGCATTGTTCGTTAAGTATTAATTGGTGGCCTGCCGTTGAACTGATGTTAGTGTAGTGCTGACATCATCAGCCATGGCAGAAACTTACTTGGCATCCCTGGAAAAGAGGGCAGGGAAGCATAGTGCCCTGACACCACCTCATTCTCCAGTGCTACTTCCAACTCTGAGCTGATGGTCATTATGAGTGGATCTGCCCTGGACAATTAGTTTAGTGCAGCTGCCTTGGACAGTCAGGTTAAAAGTAACAAACCGCCACAAAACTCAGCTAATAAAATGTGAGGAGAGACATGGGGCACCAGGAAGGGGTGAGGCCTGTCTCCCTGTGTGCCATCTGTGTGGAGCCTCAGTACCTAGGGGACAGCGTTTACACAGAGCCCCAGGTTTTTATTAGCATTTCCCTGAATAAAATGTCACTGGTGAGCTGCGGACTGGGAGGCTTCTTCTGATGATTAGGTTTCGTAATGTGGGATCATCAGTAGGCAAGGTGGGCCTGAGGGCCATAGGATCTGGAGACTGTCCAGGGCTGCTTTCTGGGGATGACAGGCTTGTCCCTTCAGCAGTCAAGACACCAAAGAGAGTCTTTCTGAGAATAAAAGAGAGAAGCTTTTAAGGAAAAAAGCAGTTTCTCTCTCTGTTTGGGAGTTGAGTGCATTTTCCTACATTTACTCGGAGATGTTCCTTGGTTCCCACCATGTGCCATCGCCCCGCTATGGGGTAGGGTCACCCCACCGCGTACCTAACCCAGGAAAACTCCTCTGCAGTTATTTCAGAGGCTGTGTGTATTTCTCTTGCCTCAACGGGTAGAGTGAGTTTTTCTTCCTACTGTTTTTAGTCAGTTTTCTTAATCTAGCCTGTTACTGGGATAAGTTCCAGAGACGAGCAGTTTTAAAAACAACCTTTGTACGTTGAGTAGAGAGCAGTCCACCTGTAACCAGTTTGTTCTTGGAGGTACCGCAGCGGCCTTGGTTACGCGAGGGCCCCGTGGCTCAGGATGGGCCGAGGAAGGAGTGCGTGAGCAGTGGGCACTGGCCGGAGGCAGGGGAGGCGTGGCCACCTGTGGCTCGAACTCCCCCCATCCACTCTACCGCACCGCTGGGACGTGAACATTCTCGCCCTGGACGTTTTGTCTGAATGTTCAGTGCCCAGGCTCTTGGGTACACAGGCGGCCCCGGGTTTTATTTCAAAAGGGTGTCACGAACAGTGAAGTAACCCACGTGCCTAAGCTTTGATTGACATGAAGGAATGTAGAGGCTGCTGAAATCCTGGTCATTTTAGAACAAAGTATTTTATTAACAGTTTTCTAAAAGAAAGAAATCATTAAAAAATTGATCCCTGTTGAGGTAGAAGGATCTCGTCCTCATGCTCCTCAGTTCCTTCCAGAATCAGCTTCCAGTTCAGCTGCAGAACAGGTTCTGGTGGTGGCTGGAGCAGCCCAGGCACGTGCCGTCGGGTCTAAGTTCACACTGGTGTCCGTGTGGTCTCCAGTTACGGTGCGGGCCGTGGGGTCTGAGTTCACACCATTGCCCATGTGGTCTCCAGTTACGGTGCTGGCCATGGAGTCTGAGTTCACACTGGTGCCTGCGTGGTCTTCAGTTACAGTGCTGGCCATTTGTGCCTTTCTGGGAAGTTAGAAGGAGGATCATTTCATCACGTCTCTGTCCTCCCACACCTGATCTATGCTGGGCCACCGTGAATTCTTCCTTTTAACTGTTTCTCTCATCACGGGCAACACTGGTGTTCTGTGGTCAATGTTTGCCATTTCTGAAAACGGATTCTGTGTTTCTTTATATAATCACCTGGTCTCTTTTACGAATTTCGCTTTTCTTTAAGAAAATCATCGTGCTTTTATCTCTTCAATCTCAACTCTGTTCCCTGACACAGGCTCTTACCAGCTCGAAAATTAAAAGTAATCTTTGATTATACTTAATACTTTCTAAAGTTTTCAAAAGTTTATCGGCATGTGGGTTACTGAACATTGACTGTTTATTTAATGGAAAATTAGATTCTAAGTAGAGTATTAGAGTGAAAATGATCTTTTGATTTTATTAAAATATTCAGGTAAAAATATTAAAATGCCTTCGCCAAACTTCATGCCTGTGTAGCGTGAAAACATTAAGCTGCTCTCTGCTCCCGGGAATGCATGAGTAGAGTATGTGTTTGAAAGCGTCATTCCAGTCTTAAGTTTTAGGTATTCTTAAAGGGGTTGGCTGGAGAAGTGACATTTAGCATTGAGTGAACGTTTGACAAAGATTTGTCTCGATATAAAAATAGTTAAAAACAATCTTTAGTGTTTCCTGTCAGGGTTCACCCATTAAAGAATGGTCTTGTAAAAAACTCATCGAGAGTGTCGGCGCCCAGAGGTGCTACCTTGCCCACAGTTGTGTCATCTGCTGTCACCAGGCGACACGCCCAGCGTTTAGCTGCACGTCAGATGTGGCCACGGGGCCACAGGACATCCCTGCGGACGGATGTTCTTATGCAGATTAATGAGGATGGAGACCGCTGCAGAACTGTAAGCCCCCCAGGGGCTGACGGAAGCCTGGGAATACCCGAGACACCAGAGTCGCTGCTGCCCTGGGTGGAAGGAAACCTGCCCTGGAAGATGGGAAATGCAATAAGGAGAAAGTACCAAGGTACATGATGCTGTGAAAACGGAGATGTTTTAATTAAATTAACAATTAAAATCATTTTAATTATGTGAATTATTTGAATTCATGTTAGTTCTTTTTAGGAAATTAATACTTAAAGCAAGTTTGTTTTCTGAATTGTTTGATTTAATAGAGTCAGCACAAGAGTTAGCGTTGATATCTGACCCTCTTCCAGGGTTGGGGCAGAGGAGATGGGGGCAGAGGAGACAGGCCTCCCACCCGCTTTCCCCTGGAGCTCAGCCAGAATTTCCCATTGAGGAGCCCTCAGCTCCCTGAGAGCCAGGAGCTCTTGTGGAGAAGCCGCTGTCGGCATGCCACCCGCTTTGATGGCCCTGCTCTGCCATCCCTGCGCTCCAAGGGCCGGACCCTGCCGCTGCCTGTGCCAGACGGGTCTCAGGGAGGTGCCAGCCAGGGGTTATGCATGGCGGGGCCTGGGCATCGCTGTCCAGATTCCGTGGCTGCCGGTTTCATTCTCTCGCTGTTTGTCCCCCTAGCAAGACTCATGAGGTTCCTTGAGGACAAGACCCCCTCCTGCCACCTGGTCTGTTTCCTGAACGTTCTCTGCACGAGTACAGCCCCGGGATGCAGCCCTCAGGAATCAGGGTGTCGGCCATAGTAGGGCGGGTCGCTCTGCTGGGCACCATGATGGATGTTAACCGCTGTGCTTCACTTTGGGGACGTGTTTAAGTACAAAAGTAATTTTAAAATTTCACCATTATTTCAAGACAGCTAAGAGCCTATTAGCACAGAATCCCTGGTCTGAATGAAATCAAACGGTTCTTATTAATTATTCATGATGCCACGAATATGTAGCCTTATTTTTTATAATTGCCAGTCTGTATAATTAACCTTTCATTTGGTTAAAGTACTTAACACTAAGTAGAGCTGTAATTTCAACTGTTTATAAAGCATATGGAAGAATGTTTAAATGTTTAATTAGAACCACTTTTTTTAGTTTCATAGAGAATTTTTTTTCTTGTCAACGAGGGTCTTTAATTATTTAAACCAAAAGAGAAAAACAGACCAGAAAAGAAAAACAACTAGTAAAGCTCGGAACTGCGAAGGTGGCATCATTCCGTTAGTCTCGGATTTTGCTTCCTGGGTTTGTGACGTGGTCAGAGTCCTTGTCTTTGATTTCCTAACACAAGTTGTTAAAGTTGGAAGTGAGTGTGAAATTGAGTTAGTCTAGCTTTATTCTTTCACGGATGAGAAGTGAATTATCTTCAGCAAGGTGGGTGCAGGCGTGGTCCCCGGGGGTCACTGTGGTGAACAGGCCGCCCTTGTGGGGAGCCAAGTTCGTCATCACTGGGACAGAGCCCAGGACACTTCCCCAGCTGGCCAGCCTCTTCCTAGAACCTCACACATTGCAAAGGATGGAGTCCAGATCTATACCGTGAAGAAACGAGGGTGGTTACAGAAAGCACCACGATCTCAGCTGAGTGGCTCTGAGCACCCCAACGTTGGGGCACCTCAGCATCCTGTGTGTCTCAGGCTGTGCCCAGCAGGGAGGCTGGCCCGATCAAGCTGCGGTCTCCACCCTGAGAGTGTGGGCTCCTTCCCCCAGCGCGGGTTAAAGCACCGTGTGTCCTCCTGTGCAGTGGCTGGTCCCAGTGGCCCTGGAGGGCTGAAACCCTGGGTCCCGCCACTGGTCCGGGGCATCCGTTTCCCCTTCCTGCAGTTCCTGTGTCTGTGTGTCCAGGGGGCTCCGATCCCTGTCTTAGGACCATGGCTGAGGGGTCAAGTTCACCCGCTTTGGAGCTGGCCCGGATCTTGGTTCTGTGGATCCTCGCTGTGTGGCTCTGGAGCAGTTCTGTCCTCAGGAGATGGATCCTCACAGCCGCCTCTTGGGGCCATGAGGAGAATTAATAGGACGACCCCCGGGTAGCTGCTCAAAGCCCTGTGCGGGGCCAGGCCTGTGTCTCCACCAGTTCCTTTGCTCTGTGCTCCCCCCCACTGTCACGTCGCCAGCCTTTATTTCCTTTTCCTTGGACCCAGACAGCGAATGCTCCACTGGTCTTGGCAGCCCCTTCTCTAGTCTATCCTCAAATCACTTCCTGACGGACAGCCATGAGTAGCCATCGGCGTGACCAAAACCCCACAAAATAGAACCCAACTTTCCTATTAAGCTGTACAGAGCTGTCCCAGCCCCACTTCCCACAGGCTGGCGTCATTCACCATGGGATCTGTGGTTCTCACCTGGGGCTGGGGGTGCCCCTGGCATCTGGTGGGGAGTGTCAGGGATGTCCCTCCAGGCCCAGTACAGTCCCCCAGCCAGTGGCCGGCAGACAGCAGCACCCAACCTGATGTCCCTGTGGCTTCTGGTTCCCCGAGGCTGGCTGTGCTTTGCTGCCTCTACATGCTCTCAGACGTGTGCCCTCTCTCCACCTTCACTGGTTAGCAGTGTTCCATCCATTAGAGCTCAAAGCACTGCCTCCCGGCAATGCAGCCCCTTCTCCTGGCCTGCCGTCTGCCTGTGCCCCACGGTCTGTACCGTGTCCTCACGGACCGATCAGAGCGAGGCTCCCAGGGATGGAAAGGTTCCTGCTTGTGTCTGCTTGTGTCTCTGTCCCGCCTTCTCTGGACCCGGCACCGTGGCCTTTGCCGACAGAGGTCTTGGGTTGATTGTCAGCGAAGCAGACAATCTATATGGCTCTAAATGGCTGTGAACATGCTTGATTGGGTTATTTTAAAAATAGTTGTATATGTAAACATTTGAGTGTGACACAGGTGGATTTTTGGGCTAATGGTCTTGTTCTTCAGGGAGTAACCACAGGCCCATCCACAAGGACCATTTTCAGCTGATTTATGGAACGCTGTTCTACCTGGTTAATTTTCAACGTTATCTCAGACTGAGAGGTAGGTCAGCATGTGACGAAGTTCACTGGTTTGAATCCTAATCTGCTCCTTAGGAGCTGCACCTTCCATGCCTTCGTTTCTTCCTTGGTTAGGTAGGGAAGGTATGAGCTACCTCAGAGTTGTGAGTGAGGCCTGCATCGAGTGACCGCATTAAAGTGACAAGGACTGCACCCGGAGTGTTGATATTTAAAGACCTTTAAACATTGCGATGCCGCATTTTGGTACCCAGGTAAAACAGCAAAGTTCTTTCAGATGCAGACACAGACCCTCGGTGAGGTGGGGGGCTGATGGCAGGAGGTGGACCACCGACCCTGTAACGAGGGCGTGGTCTGTTCGAGGCTGAACGAAGTGCACATCATTGCATGTACCACGGAAGTCCCTCTCGTGAAGTCCTGGAAGGGTCCATGTGGCTGAGCCGTGTGGTCTGTCCATGATGTCCGGCAGGAGCAGAGCTTTCGGGTGCAGCCTTGCTCTTGTGCGCACAGCCCTCAACGGTCTCAAAAGTCTGAGGCTTAAAGCAGGTTTGGGGTTTCCTTACACCTCCTGGACATCTAATTTGCCTGGCAAACATGTTTTTCTTGGGTGTAAAGGTGAAGGAGTGGGTGATTCTGGTGAAAGTGTACTAATTACTGCACTTCTGGGTCAGTGGCGCTTGGTTGAAGACACTATCTGCCCTGGATGGACATCTCTGGGATGGTGAGAACCGGTGGCTGGATGTCGCGGGGTTGCCAAGAAGATGCCAATTTTTTCTTTTTCCTGAGTAACAACACCCTACTTTGTTTAGGGAAGCAGCACACCCAGCTGAAAATCCAATTCTCTTGTACGGCGGAGCGGCTGGTGACACAGGTCCAGATGCTGGGATGCTGATGGGGGGTCCTGGAGTGGGAGGTGTCAGGAGGCTTTCCTGACCCACAGCAGCCCTGGGCCCTTGTCCGGCCTTCTTGCCCGGGGCATGACACCTGGAGGGAAAGCAGCTTCGGGGGCCCGAGGGCCAGAAGGCAGAGTCCTGGCGTGTGAGGCAGGCCTGGGCCAGGCTCCTCGGAGGATGTCACCGACCTGCTGCCCATGCAGGGACCACCCACCTCTGAGCCCCACGCAGATTTTCCTCCATAGCCGAGTGAAATCCTGGTACAGCGAGTGAGGCAGTCAGAGGCACCTTTTGTGGAAGGAGGACAAAGCTGGAGAGAAAGAGGTTTTCCTAAAGGCACAAGGCGCTGATTCTGCGTTAGGGATAATTCCTAGGAGTGTGGTTGCTGGTGGGTGGAAAACTAGCCAGAGAATAAGTGGGAGTGGCACTTGCTGGTATTTAACTGATTCGTTCACGAATGGTCCGAACAGTTCCAGTGAAAATAACATTTCGGACACAGAAGTTTCCATCCTGCCTGACAATGAGCATGACCGTGGGCTGTCCCATTCTTCCTGGGCGACAGTGAGAGGGTCTCAGGCCCTTCCGGCCCTGTGCTGTGCCCCATCCCAGGGTGTATGCCCCATCCCGAGTAGGCTGGAATGCCTCTGGGTGCAGCTGAGCCTCTTGAAAAGGGAAGAGACATGTGATGTGCTCTGGCTGAACAGGAAAACGAGGGAGGACAGGGAGAGGGGCCTGGAGGTGAGGAGGATGGTGAGCAACACTGGGGACAGAGGAAGTAGGGTAACACCAGGGACAGGGGGACGGAGGGTAAGGCCGGGGACAGGGGCATGGAGGGTAACGCCGGGGACAGGGGATGGAAGGTAACACCACTTCTCCAGGTGCCTTTGGGGGATGCTGCCGCCTCTCGCACCCCAGAGTGAAGTCAACAGGATTCTGTCCCGAGGAGCCCCAGAGCCTGGCAGCTGGGATTGTCGCAGTATGAACCACTGTTCACTAGCTCTGCACCCTGGGACAGGCTCCCTGGTGTTTCCACCCTGGTTTCCCATCTGGACAGTGGGACCCTGAGTGTCCCCGTCCCAGCTGCGCCCAGAGCCCTGGACTCCAGCGTGTCGTCGGCACTCATTAGCGTTTCTTTTGTTGTGGTCCGTGGACGAAGTGGCTCTCTCTTTGTGTGTTCACAGCCCTCCTGCTCACTTTACCTTCTGGGAACACTTTTTACATAGCTTCGCATGTGGGGAGGACTCGAGTGATTAATGGAATGTTTCATCAGGTGCAGTTCTTCTGTTTCCCAGTTTTGACACAACATTTGGTGAAATTTCCAGGGACTCCTGTGGTCAGCCTCACGGTTTCACTCTGTCGCTTTCTAATGCAGTATTCTTTGGGAGTCTTTTCAATTAAGCGCCATCATTTAAAAATAAGTTTTATAATATGCAGTTTCAGGTTAATTCTTTACCTTTGTGTCTCAGGCAGTACTACCTACCTGTGAGTAGTCACAAAGGTTCACGCAGTTTTCTCTAGCTGTCCCTAGCTCGTAGCTCTGCAGGTCCCTTCAGATGAGTCAGCCAGCTGTGTACCTGCATGTTCAGGATACTTGTCAGGGGCCTTCCTCAGAGCAAGACCGACGCTCACCTCATCCTTGGGACTTTGGAGCCCGCCCTGGAGAGACTACAGCCACGTCCAAAGGGGCCGTCCGGGTCCCACAGGCTGGTGGGAGTGACTTCTGAGCCACTCCAGACCACACTTTGTGTTCCTACACCCCACAAAGCCACTTAAAGTGCCATGTTCTGGTGCTGTGTGCCTCACCAGTGTGCCACACAAGCCTGCACGGGGATCTGAGCGGGCGCTGCCTTCCTCAGGCTATGCTGGAGTTTTGGGGCAACTGGAGCACTCGTGGCTGTCATTCTCGCCACTGTCTGGGCTTCCCTAGAGGGTCTCACCTGCAGCGTGAGGACCACATCGGCAGCCACTGAGGAGCCGCCAGGTGCAGCGTTGGTCCCACTCAGTCCTTCTCGACTTTGGTGAGAGAGTAGACAGCAAAACTTCAGCTGGGAGCCCCAGGCCTTCTCTGCTTGGGGCCCTGGGACTGACATAGCACAGATCCTGCCATCCACGTGCTGGGGGCCCCGCCGTGCGGCTCCCTCCTCTGGTCAGGGGCTGCACCCTTGGGCTGTGCAGCTCCTGGTTCTCACACTCAGGGGCCCAGGGAGGGTGGTGGATGAAGAGAGAAGGAGAAGGGTGGCAGTTTGAGCCCAATTGTGTTGGCTTCATCTTCCGCCTCTTGTCCCTAAGTACATTGGCAAAGTTTTCCAGGTGAAAACTCAGAAGGGATTTTTAATGACTGGAATCTGTGAATTCCATGGAAGCCACGTCTGTCCACCTCTTTCACCCACCTCATTTCTCCCCGTTGGGGCTGATTTTGGCAGCGTTCATAGGGGCAGGGACGGAAGGGGTGGGGGCCAGCCGTCGGCCCTGTGTCCCTCCCTTCCTCCCCTCAGCGCCACAGCATTTCGGTGTCATCCCCTTCCGTGCACGCGTCCTCATGAAAACCAAGTGCGGCTGGAGGGAGATGCCTGCGCCCACTCCCGTGACCTTCCCGGCCGGCCTGGCTGCAGCGGCCCCTCGGCAGGCATCTTTCTGGTGCTGCCTCCGTGCCCCTCCCATCACCTGATGCTCGTGTTCCTGAATCTTCACGCCTGTGCTCTGTGCAGCCACCTCACGGGCTCCCTGGGAAGGAAGACAGTGTCTCACGCCGGTCAGAATGCTCTTCTCTGTCCACTGAATAGTCCAACACAGAATCATTCCTCTGTGATTATTTGTGCTTTGTTATGTAGAACTGGAATAAAGAAAAAGTGAATTTAGACATTACAGCCATCAGGTTGAAGCTTAGTAATTGCATTAGGGAATTAAATGGAAACATTTGAGCTTCTCGAGTTCTAATTCCACATCTTCGTATCCCCATCACCCCATACCCAGTGTCTAACACAGCTCTTGGTCTAGGAGTTTCTTGATAAATGCTTACTGAATTGAACTGGACTGAGCTTAACATTCCCACCCAGAGTTAGAAGCCAGTCCCTGAATAAATTGCATTTAGAATATGAGTTTGATGTTACTGTGGTAAGGGGTATCCTACACGTCATAATTCCTAGTCAATATCAGGTATTTAGTCAAATAGACTCAAGTATAGAGAAGCATAGGCCCATCTGGCAAAAGGGCAAGGCACGCTGCTTTAGGTCCAGGTCCCCAATATCAACTATGAAAATAAAACGTCAACTCCAATGACAGCCCTGTCCTCAGCTGGTCACTGTTTATGCTAACAATTATAAACAGCTTGAACTTGCTGTCCTGAGAGGCAACACACCCTCCATTCTCTCTGCAGTGTAGCTGCCTTGGTGGATGGAACATGCCCCTCCTCCCTCCCTCTCCCTATCCCTCCCTCCCCCCTCCTCTCTCCCTCCCTCTCCCCTCCTCTCTCCCTCCTTCCCCTCTCCTTCTTCCTATCTTCTCTCACCTTTCTCCCCCCACCTTCTCTCCTGGACAAGGGGCAGAAGAAAGGAGACCTCCGGAATCTTCTGCTTCATCCAAGCAGCTTGGGGGCAGCATCAACAGCTGCAATTTGGCTGCCCCAGCAGGTGCCTCAGGGCAGCCTTTCTAATGGGAATCCTGGAATCATGTCTTTCCTTAATGTGTCCTAAAGGCTGGAGGACATGAAGTGAAACAATGCTCCATGCTCAGTCCTGTGATTTTGTGTAATTATTGGACTTACTTTGAAATTAAACTAAATGATACCCAAGGTAGAGCATGAAAAAAAAGAAAAAACAGGCTATGGTGTTTGAGAAACAAACAAAACCGTTTGGTTTGTTGGTTTGTTCTTAGACCTTCACAGGCTCCTAGGTCACACGTTTCAGTTTCTTAGCAAGTGGCATTCTCTGCAGAAGCTGTGTCAGTCTCTGTTTGATGATGTCAGCCACAGCAGAAAGAAGCACTCCGTAGGCCCCGTGCTCAGCACCTTGGCGTGAGCTCCTGCCATCTTCTGTTCATGCTCATCACAGCTCTGTGCAGTGGGCATCCTCCTGATCCCTGTGGGAGGATGGAGGATGGAGGCGGAAGGGTGAGTGATGGCAGGATCACATGAGGGGTCTCTCCCGAGGTAGGGAGGGGAACTGGCCCAGGACCTTAGTGCCCATCGCATCCTTCTTCCTCCTCCTCTGCCTCTCTGTGACTGTTTGACTCAGGCTGCAGGGACAGACATGAGTATGTGCAGAGCCTGTGTGCACCCCTGGGAATGTGTGCTCATATTGGCAGGGAGGGATGTGAGTGTGTACAGAGCGTGTGTGCACACCTTGGCGGTGTATGCCGGCGTTGGCAGGGACAGATGTGAGCGCGTATGGAATGTGTGTGCACACCTTGGGGATGTGTGCTGGCATTGGCAGGGACAGATGTGTACAGAGCGTGTGTGCACACCTCGGGGTGTATGCTGTCGTTGGCATGGACAGACGTGAGCGTGTACAGAGCGTGTGTGCACACCTGGGGGTGTGTGCTGGTGTTGATAGGGACAGATGTGTACAGAGCGTGTGTGCACACCTGGGGGTGTGTGCTTATGATGTTTTGTAACCGGCAAATACGTGGCCTGTTGCATCGGGCGGCCCTGCGCCCATGCTGAGCCCGTCAGTGGCCCTCGGGTTGGGGTCTCCATCTGCCCAGACAGCACTCGAGCGGCTTGAGGTTTCAGATTCTTCCTCTACGGATACTTGGGCTTCCTCAGGACCAAACATCAGAACCAGCCAACTGCAAACTACAAGAACGTTCAAATGCATCTTCAGTAGGAAAAACAAAAGCAATTGGAAAAATTTTCCAACGTGACCCCGTGGTTAAGCCGTTAGATACTCCAGCCAACAGATTGAGTCACTTTAAAATTCACACCAATTAAAATGGTTGTGAGAGTTGCAGAGCTTTACCGCTAAACCTTGAAATAATTGAAGCATTCTGCTCCACTTGCTTACAAACTAGAGTTGGGGATACCTTTCAGTCCAAAGTAGCAACCTTCTAAATCCAGCTTAGATGCGAGGCTCCCACTGACACAGGAAGAGACAGTGGCCCTTGATTATTCTCCTGTGTTCAGATACTGTGTCATTTCTTTTTTTTCTTTTTTTTTTTTTTTTGTATCCTGATCATCACTTCTGCTTTTCCAATTCAAACTAAAGGGAGTTTAGTTCTGTTTTGGAGAAGCTGTGGTTAGTAGTTTCTTTTCATGGTTTGCTTAATCTCTTAAGTCTGGTGCTTACATTACCCAAATAGACTTTTCTTTAGTACGACAGTGCCATAACCCAGGGCTTCTCCCTCCATATCTGCTCCCCAGGAGGCTCCCTAGGAATGGGCGCTGGAGATCCAGCCCCCCTCCATGTGCCATTTTGTTTGAGTCCAAGGTAGCTTTGGCTCAGAGAAGAAAAGAGGCCTCCGGGTTAGGTGCCTCTGACTGCTTGCTTGTGAAATGTTTAATGATAAGGCGACTTCCAAACTAATTTACACATTGATAGTTGTAGCTTGAAGTATCACCGCAGTCAGAAGAACAAGAAACACTCCCATAAAGTAGATAAGCAGAAAAAAGCCATAGAAGTTTAATAAAGCGCAAATAAAATGGTGTTGTAAGAATGTCCAGTGGGAAATGCTCTCAGTCCAGCCAGATCCAGCTGTGGCGTCAGTCCAGCTGTGGCGTCCTCCTGTAAAAACATTCAGCCACGTGTGGCTCTGATCGCAATCACTACTCTGAATTGTGATCCAGAATGTTGTTGGGGGCCGATGCCGGGACTGTTCCAGCAGTTGAGTCTGATTGGGCGTCACGGTGGTGATGTGCTTAGCGCGGCCAGCTGGGCTGAGTGGTGGCCACCCGTGCACTCGCCACGTGCAGCCGTTATTCTGGTGATGGGATTGCATGCGCCCCGGCTTGTCCACCTGGGCAATTAAAGTACTGGGAACCCAACCGCGGGCGGGTGCCTCCCGACATGGGAGCTGTCTTTTTTATCCAGGGCCCTGTGGCGCTGCAGACCCCTGCCGCCAGTCTGAGCTCACAAGGAGGTACCGGAGGGCTCTGCTGGGGCATGGAGGTCCCTGAGCAGGTGGTCACTTATTGCTTGTGGAGTGGTCCATGGCCTGTGAGTTTATTCTCGGGGTTTGTGTGGGCAAGGTTAACCAGTTCACAGCTGGGCACTTACCCCTTACACAGGTGACACTAGTTAAAGTGGAATCTATATTAGCTCACACGGGAGTGTGTGAGGAGCTGGGAGGGTGGGGAGGCTTGGCCCTAGCACTAGATCCCGGTCTCCTGACGTTTCTGCGTCTTCCAGTTGAGGGGCCGTCAGAGCCGCTGTGGGTCCTGAAGACAGTGGGTGCCATATGGACCAGGGGATGCAGAAGCCTCTAGAGGCTGCGGGAGGCAAGGAGACGGTCGCTTCCCCAGAGCCAGCCCTGCCGCCACTTCGACGTTAGATGGTGGGACCTGTTTTGGACTCCAGCTTCCAGAAATGTGAGAAAATAAGTCAGTGTTTAGGGCACTAAATTTGGGGTGATTTAGTGGAGAAATAGAAAACTAGCCCACAAAGGTGCACGCATTGAAATGTGCTCTGTCCAGGTGTTCACAGTGGTGTGAGGGGGATGGCATCGGGGTTCTGGGAACTGTGCAGTTTTACTGAAGGAAGGGGGCTCGCCACGCCTTTCCTCATATAACTGAAGGTATGTATGCCTGCCACACTGCCCAGGAGACAGGGACTAGAATTCTGACTTTATTTCTTATGGGAACCAAGCCACAGTCAGAACACGGTGAGGGCCGAGACGAGCTTCCTACAGCCTGAACTGGGAAGAGGAATCGCAAGTAGTTTGTGTTTTTCTACACAGACCTGTCCTTTTCAGGTTTTGTTAAGTTTTGGAAAAAGGGAGAAGCCAGGCACACCTCGGCGAGGGACAGTGTTTCTGGAGGTGGTGCGGATTCAGCCTGAACGTGGCCGTGTGGTTGGGAGGCTCAGAAACTGCCCTCCAAGGGCACTCATCTATTCCTTATTGCAGTAATACCTTGTTTACAGAACTCCACAGAAATTACAGTGCGGGAGGCTTCTGGTCTGGATGGGTTTGGACCGAGGTCACGGGGTGTTGTCCCAAGTGCTAATCCTGATCTGGCAGAGGCTCTGTTCCCAAACAATTATTCCACAGTTTCAGAGCCTATATCTGAGTGATAGTCTTTTAACTTTGTTGCATAAAAGGAAACAAAGTATGTCTTGAGGGTCCAAAAATCCATGTGGTAATCATGGCTGTAAACTCATACCTGGGGCTTTGGGATGGAGTGAAAACCACCGTCACCTGGCGTGGACGCTGCGTGGTATTTTTAGCGTAGCGGCCTGCTCGTGCCTTGAACTCTATCTGCAGTGTGAGCAACAGCTGTGCATTTGAGAAATGTGGACAGGTCAGCTTGCTCCTCCAGGGGCCTGCAGGCATCCGGGTGAGGGGCCTGGGATGAGGCCACATCAGTGGGAAGGAGCTTGGTTGTGTCAGCAGATATGTCTGCCTCTACAGGCCCGCAAGCCAGCCAGAACCCAGTTTTCCTTTGGTCATCTAATGCCAGAAAAAACCTGTTTCTTAGAGATTCTCATAATTTATATTAATGAACCATTTCACCATACATAAAATGTTATAAATGCATGAGGCTTTACAACTTGGCAGATGTGTAACTCACATGTCGTTGTATCAAACTGTTGAAGATATTTGTTTCACTTGAAGGTTTTTAACATTTTATGTGCAAAGCAAATGCCAGTAGCATTTTGCAGGAGTATTTTGGAATTTTAAACACAGTGGGATAGTGCTGGGTCTCTGGGATACTGGTGAGGTGGACGTGACCTCAAGCTCTTGTAGCTTGCAAGCAGGATTGCTAAATTGTCACAACTGCAGTGCTGGAAAGTCAAAGTGGATTTCTGTAAATGAGGTATTAGTGCAATAAGGAACAGGTGAGTGCCCGTGGAGGGCGGTTTCTGAGCCTCCCAGACACCCCAGGAGGAAGCGGGGGACGGGGGCAGTTACCCACCAGAACCTGGACGGTGAAGCTGGGTTTGCTGGTGGCCCTGCTTGGCAGGTCATTACGTGCAATAAGAAACAGGTGAGTGCCCTTGAGAGCGGTTTCTCGGCCCCCTTCAGAACCGCAAGTGGAAGACGCTCCAAGGTGGGGAGTGGGGGTTCGGTTAATCCACAGGAGCCTGGATGGTGGAGCTGGGTTTGCTGGTGGTCCTGCGTGGCAGGTCATTACATGCAATAAGGAACAGGTGACTGCCCTTGAGGGCGGTTTCTCGGCCTGCTTCGGAACTGCAAGTGGAAGACGCCCCAAAGTGAGGGGGGGCTGGTGGTCGGTTATCCAGTGGGGCCGGATTTGCTGGTGGCCGCTGCGTGGCAGGTCACTGCGTGGAGCGATGGGAGGGGAGTGGAGTGGGAATAGAGGATGCACCCTCCACAGCTACTGCTGGGAGTTGGCTCTGGTAGCAGAAGGGGCATAGATAGAGGGATTCCCATCAGGGGCAACACGACTGGGGTCCCACGTGTGGTGGATGCCGAGGTGTGGCTATATGTAATCTCAGTCTGCACAGCCGTCCTGGTGAGTGGGTTCAGTTACCTTCCCATCTCACATTTGAGAAATCTCGGGGGCTCACATCACAGCTAGGCGGGTTGGAACTAATGTCTCGGGCAGGACGTTGGCCCCAGAGCCCAGATCTTACCCGCCCCCGCTCTTTTCAGTCCACCAAGCTTGTAGAGAGGGTTGTGTGGTGGTGGGTGGCGGCTGAGAAACCAACACAGTAGAAGGCGGGGAGGAACTAAACCAGGCAGGAGACACAGGCAGTGCTTGGGAGGTCTGCACGGGGTGTGGGTGTGGGAGACATCTCTGGGCCAGTGAACCTCGTTGTGTGCTCCTGGCTTGCCCAACCTTGGCCCTCAGCCACATGCTGCGTGCTTTAGGTGAAATCTCAGTCGCTCGTGTGGTGCGGGCATCTTTTCTCCCTGGCTTTGCCTCTCTTTAAATCACGGAGTCTCAGTGGGGATGGCGGGGCGGATGGTGGTCCATGGAATTTGCCCTCCACCTCCCCATCCTTGTCCTGTCCTGTCTGGCCTGTTACCTGAATCTGTGTCTCTTCAGAGCCTGCAAATGAGTGGAGGCCACGACAGCCTCTCGCTGGCCGACCTCTCAAACTTTTATTCATCAGAATAGTGTTAAATGCCGATTCCTAGGCACCCCCATTGGACTCTACGCCTGCCTAGCATGGGTACTTTGGGGGAAGGTACAGAGGATTGCTGGGCTGTTCCAGGGGGGAATTTGCATTGTTGAATGTCTATTGTGTTCCTTCCAGCACTCTACTTTCCACGCACACGTGGCATTAAACCTGGAAGACCTCTGGGTGCTGTGCTGGTGAGGAAGCCCCGGCTGGACGAGGGGCTGCTGGGGCTCGGACTTGATTCCTGGGCTGGGGGCTGCGGGCTTATTCTCTTCAGTGGGTCTGCTGATGGGATGCCCTGAGAAGTCCTGCTGTGCACTCAGGGGAAGGTGCAGAGACAGGCTCAGAAAAGACAGACCATGGATTTAAAAATTCCTACTGGAAAATCTTTTATGAGCAAAGTAATTTGCATCTAACTGAAGACAATCATTGCTTGAATAATTGGTTTGTTTACAAAGTTGGTCCTATGAACAGATTAAAGTTTTCATTCATGCCTTATCTATAATGTGAATAGGAGCTATTACCGCAACTTAAATTAGCTTTAAATTTCGTATCAGATTGCAGTCCAGATTACAAACGGCTGCTTGATAATCTAATTGATAAAACGGAGGAATTTAGTGCTTGGAACCCAGAGTGAAGGAAACAGAATTGCTTTGGTTTCTCAAAAGGGTGTTGACTGAGTGGTGACCTGGGGTGAAGAGAAGTGGCTAGAGTCATTACACTCGAGGAGATGATCTGCCCCCGCCTTTCTCAGCTGTCTTCTGGACAAAACAAAGGGTGATAAATGGAAAAAATTCAGCACTGAGTTCGTCTATGCCCTGAGCTTCTCATACAGTCATTAATGGGCTGTATCTGTGAAGCCTCCATACAGGCACAAAGGAATTAGGCTAGAGTAAGGCGGCCGGCGACCTCTGGCGTCTGGACCGCGTGTCACTTCCTAAAGCCCTTTTGGGTGAAATGACAGTGGCAATGTCGTTGTTCGGAGGAGTGTAATCTCACGTATGAGATGCAGATTTTAAATGATGCAGATTTTAAACACCAAAGTCAGGAAGCTTGGTGGGAGTGGCTGTCTTCCAAGTGGTTTTCTGTGCTGCCATGGATGAGGCGTGGATGTGTCATCTGTTGGTGAGATCCACTGGTGAAGGGGCTAAGCAAACCATGGAGGTCGGGGGGGTGAAGCTGCATCTCTTCTGGCATCCCAAGTAAATACCTGGGATCCCATCTCCAGCCTTTCAAAGGACACAGACGAATATAAAATGCAGATGGGAGAGTTCATAATTTGGGCATCTCTGTTCTTTTGAAATCAAAGTGCAAAGAAAAAGTTTTGCCTTGAGGTCTTAACCCATACTTGTTTTTCTCCTGAGGTTTTAAGATTTTCTTAACTGCTTTTCTCTCCCCCAATCCTTGAGGAAGTTCTATCTTCATATCTCCTTAAAAGGTATGGTTAAAAGATATGGTTAAATTCAACACTGAAATATAAAAACATGCTTTCATATTTTTCTTGAAACTGATGTATCTGACATTGGTGAAGAACTAACTGGGAGTATTGGTTTATTTTTATTTTTTTGAGACAGTCTTGCTGCGTTGCCCAGGCTGGAATGCAGTGGCACGATCTTGGCTCACTGCAGCCTCACCTCTTGGTTCACGCCATTCTCCTGCCTCAGCCTCCTGAGTAGCTGGGATTATAAGTGCCTGCCACCATGGCTGGTTCATTTTTGTATTAGTAGAGACGGGGTTTCAACATGTTGGCCAGGCTGGTCTTGAACTCCTGACCTCAGGTGATTCGCTCACCTTGGCCTCCCAAAGTGCTGGGATTACAGGCAAGAGCCACCACACTCGGCCTGGGATATTCTTGATTATAATTGTAACATATCCCTTTAATAAAAACAAAACAGAACAACAACAACAACAAAACAGCTGTCTGAAAAGTCTCGAAATTAAAGAGCTCAATTGGACAGGGATTTGGACACCAGTTGAATGGCCCAGCACACCATAGTTACATGGGCCACTCGGCCTGTTAGGTCCTTAGGGTATTTGAAGTCATATGGATATTTGCATTTCTGCCTCTGGATATTGTGTTAGTATTCGGCTAGTGTTTGAGGGCCAGGCTCAGATCCGGGAAAACAAGAGCCCCTGCCCTCACGGCACTTCTCTTCCATGTGTGTGTGTGTCAGGAAAATAGAAAGCATAAGATTTTTTTTCAATGAGCTGGGAAGATGGAAAAACAAGCTTAAGATGTTTACTTGTTCAGAAGAAGGGAAGTGCAAGGAACACTCAGCTTTGTTGCTGCTGAAGGAGGCCCCTGGGGGAGGCTGTTTCAGAGGTTGGGTTTCTCTGAGAAAGGTGGTAAGAGGCAAATAGGATGCCCCATCTGGTTTGCCAGAGATGGGGAAAGTTAGTATCCCCAAAACAGCTTCAGCATTCTGGCAAAGCTTTGGAAAACCAGCTACGGTGTAGGACCTTGTTGGCCGCTGGGTAGAAGGAAAACATTGCTGGTCCTGAGGGCTGTACTGTTGTTCCACTGCTATAAAGAACTATCTGAGGCTGGGTAATAAGGAAAAAAATGTTTAATCGGCATACAGTTCTGTGGGTTGTACAGGCTTCTACATCTGGGGAAACTTACAATCAGAGTGGAAGGTGAAGGGGAGGCCGGCATGTCTTCACATGGCTGGAAGGGGAGAGAGAGTGAAGGGGAAGGTGCCATGCACCTCCAAACAACCAGATCTCAGGAGAACGATCATGAGGACAGCACTTGGGGGATTATGCTAAACCATTAGAAACCACCCCCATGAGTCAATCACCTCCCACCAGGGCTCACCTCCAACATAGGGTTAGAGTTCAGCATGAGATTTGGGTGGGGACACACAGCCACACCATGTCAGGCTTCCCATTCTTCTCCTGCACGTGCTTCGCAAATGGTTCTGTCATTGGTTTTTGTTTCTGTTGATACATAATATACGTACATATTTTCAGAGTGCATGTGATACCTTGATTCACCCCTATATTGATGAAATCTGTGTACTTGGGATGTCTTTCACTTTAAATAGTTTCTTTTCCTTGTGCTGGTTATGTTAAGTTATTCTCTCCTAGCTGTTTTGAAATACACAGTAGATGACCCACTGCCATCCCCCTGCTGATTTATCAATAGTAGGTCTCGTGTTCCCATTAGGCTGTGTGTTTGTGCACATTACCAGCCTCTGCCCATCCTACTTATGAGTGGGCTCTGCTGGGCCCTGTTGACCACCTACTTTTGGCCTCCATGAGATCTGCTCTCAGCTCCTGCTTATGAGTGAGAACATGCGCCGTTTCCTTGCTTGACTCGTTTGCTTAACGTAATGTCCTCCAACTCCATCCATGCTGCCGCGGATGACAGGGCTCTCCGCTGTGTGGTGGAGTATTGCTCCTGTGTGTGTTCGGGCCACGTTCCCTTCATCCCCTGTTGACGGGCACTCAGGTGATTCCAGACCTTGGCTACTGTGGATGGAAGCTGAGAGCAGTCACTGGCTTTATACTCGGGGGACGTGAGCCACTTTGATGTTCTCAAGCAGCCTATCCCCAAAGCCCTCCGTAGAATGCCGCATTCGTTTGTACTCATGGCTTCTTCCACTAGGATGAACAGCTGGGAAGGGGCTTTGAGTGAATGCTTGGGTTTCTGTCTTTAATTGGTACCCAGCTACACTGGCCAAGTAGAGGTCCCAGTGACCCTGGACACTACCTCACATAAGGTCCAAAGATGCAGTTAGGTTCTTTTTTTAACGCGCGGTGGCTCACGCCTGTAATCCCAGCACTTTGGGAGGCCGAGGCGGGCGGATCACAAGGTCAGGAGATCGAGACCACGGTGAAACCCTGTCTCTACTAAAAATACAAAAAATTAGCCGGGCGCGGTTGTGGGCGCCTGTAGTCCCAGCTACTCGGGAGGCTGAGGCAGGAGAATGGCGTGAACCCGGGAGGCGGAGCTTGCAGTGAGCCGAGATCGCTCCACTGCACTCCAGCCTGAGCTGGGCGACAGAGCGAGACTCCGTCTCAAAAAAAAAAAAAAAAATGCTTTTGACCTGGGTAAGCTATGGCATTATCAGTTAGAGTTTTTCATATTGGAAAGGTGTATATTTTATTTTCTAAGAAGGAAAGAAATCCTGTTAAATACTCTAACCACAGATTAAATCATGTCAAGGAAAGAGGTACTATTTTGGGGGAAAATGACCCCTTCATGTCAAAGATCAAGGAGATGACTTACATTGTTTAATTGAGTTAATTATGAAATCTTAAGTGGTTTTAAGAAGATGAGCTGTGGATCCTACAAGACATGAGACTGATACTGATTTAATGTTAGTCAGCCCTGACAGAATGTGGCTAATATTTAAAGCTTGCTCCAGTATTGCTTGATAGATTGTAAGTTAATGTAAAGATCTGTTTGACGCTTTTCTTTTACAAAATATTATTGAGAAAAAGTTTGACAGCCAAGGAACGGCCTTCAACCAATTTCTTCCTAATTTCTATCACCAGAAAATTTTGTCCTGTTAATTCCAGAATTTACTTTTGGAAAGTTCCCGTAAGGAGAGCAGAGGTATTGGTGGTTGAATGGTGACTTGAATTTAGGTGAAGATCGTTAAATATTTCATAGTCATGTTTGTCTTGGTGGTTTTAGCAATTTTATATTAAACTTAGAACTGTGAGTCAAACCAAATCTGTTCTTTTGCTTTTGTGATACTCCTTTGTATGACTATACTGGTAAAGAATGATAAAATGTGTATTGGGTATTTTTTCTGTGTAGATATTAGGATTTTTAGGGGAACAAATTAATCATTCTTCTAATATACACTGTGCTGTGTGTTGGGTCCTTTGTATATTAGTTGAATCACTCTAATGAGGACCACTTGAAAGTCTGTTTCTATACCAGATCTTTTATATGTTGACTTGTGTTATGCAAAATCCTTCATCCTCTAAGAAGACTAAGCAATGGGTTGGAGGAGAGATTTAATCACCCATTAGGTCTATTCCGAATGCCCAGAATTGAATGCAAGTACTAATTATGTTTTTGAAGTGGTGTGTGTGTGTATGGGTGTGTGTGGTGGACTCCTTTTTAGGTCATGGGAGGGAGGTAAAGCGAAGATGAGATTTGCTGATGAACATTTGTGCATATGCTAGTGGAGAAGTCATATGACTTGACTGCACCTGCGTACTCTGATTTTGGTTTCGTTAGTGTCCGTAGCCACAAGCCTCAACTGCCTCTGGGACCCACCCTGAGGGGCTGTGGTGAGGGTTATTACAGAGTCGTGCGTCTTAGTGAAGGGCACAAACGGCCTTGTGGGCCTACTTTGGCTTTGTTTGAACGTCTAGATTGTTAAACTAAGTTTAACATTTTGAGGATTATAAATTGTGATTCTTGTCTAAGAAGAGGTTTCTGTTGTCTCTGAAGACAGGAGCCCCAATACAGAGGGTCCCTGGCTCCCAATTGTTACATATCTGATTTTTTTTTTCAACCTTGTGATGGTGTGAACTAGTCACACTCAGTGCATTGTTTGGCCCAAGATGGGCTGCCTCTGGATGAACCCGTTGTAAGTTGAAACTATGATGTCAAATGCACTTTCTATTTAGGATATTTTCAGCTTACGCTGGGTTTATTGGAACAGTTTCATCCCATGGTAAGTCAGGGAGCATATGTGCTCATAAAAGTGGAGACGATCTCATAGATACCGTGAGATATAATGTCTCTGATGTTATAGAGATACGATGAAAACAATCAAGTGGGACTTGGAAGCCTTGGAGGGACTCACATGGGCGGCTCCTGGAATGCAATCTTGAGCGCCACTGGCTTCTGGATGTGACATCTGTACCTTCTGCTTAGCCCAGTGTGTTATCGGCTGCTCTCGAGGGCAGAGAGGTCCAGCGTTCCTGTGTTTAGGTATTTGAGCTGCCTTAAGAGGCTAGGTCAATTCTCACTGGTGTCTTCAGGGCTTTAGGCCTTCTGAACAAGCAGGAGGAAGCACGACTTTGTAGAGCTTTGGAAATCTCAACGGACTTCAGGGCCATCCCCTTTGGCAGGAGAGAGCCCCACTGGAGGCGAGGAGGGTGCCGTGCGGGCCTCTGCTGGGCCCAGGCATGTACGGACGTTGTGAGGGCCACAGGACACAGATCGGTCTTGGTTCACAACTGGTGTCGATGGCCACGCAGCATTTCTGCCAGGTACATGAGTGCGGGGACTTGGGTTTTGGGGTGTGCGTCCTGGTTGCCTAGTTGCTTGGAAGACCCCCATTCAGACCCCAGCCTGAGTCACCGTGACAGGCCTCCTGCTTCACACGCCACACGGAAGCCGTGACGTCGGTCACTGACGTCCACCGGGTGTCAGATGTGCGTGTGTATCTTCCTTGGTCTCGGGATGTGTCTTGTTTTGAGGTTATAGTAAACGTTCTTTACAAGGGGTTTTGGATTTTTTATGTTGTTTGCAAGGAGGCAGCAGGGAGTGCTTGAGCAATGAGATCCCCTTTCCAACCAATACAATTTCAGATCCCAGCAGGTAATTAAGGCAGCGGAGCTGTGGGATCACCTTTCCAACCAATGAGAATTCAGATCCCAGGAGGTAATGACGGCAGCGGGGCGGGTGGCAGAACCCTGAACTGTGGCTGTTTCTGGTGTCTTGCCCCGCGGACAGAGCGTGCTGGGGCCTCCGTGGTCCTCTGTGGGGTGAGTGGAGCGCATGAGCTGGGTGCTGCTGGGCCCTGGCTGGCTCCCCAGCCCGGGGTTTATGCAGGACTCGTTAGACAACTTGGAACCCAGAAAGCAGCACGAGGAGAACGGGATTGTGCCTTTCTGGATCCTTGGTGCTTCCCAGTCTCAGACACTGAGTAGGCTCTGAGGGGTCTCGCCGGGAAGACTTGCACAGTCGGCCCCCAGGATGGAGTGGGGCTGCAGCGGGTCTTGCAGGAGCTGGAAGTGGGGGTGAGTGTCTCGCAAGCGGGACCTTTCAAGTGGGCCCAGCAGGATGCATCTGTGGAAATGGTGCCACCTAACGCAGGGCTGCGGCCAGCAGGACCTGAAAGGCTACAGCGGGCTGTGTTTCTGCTCTCTCTCTCGAGTCTCTGCACGGTTTTCCTTGGTTTTTGTCTGTTTGGAGGACGCTTCCCCCTTTCTTGCGCTTACCTAGCCTTCTGAGCTGCCTTGTTGAGTATGACAAAGCCCTGAGAAGGCATTTTTATCGCATAATTGTGTTATCCTGGTGGCTGGATAAATGACCTGCAAATGTGGGTGACTCAGTAGCTCTGAGGGTGTTCAATATCCAAGACAGAGGTGGGAAGGAAATGTTCAGGCAGGCATCAGAGGATCTGTTCTCTGCTTTACACTGGGGCCCTGGTTTGCTGACAGTCTTCACACTCGATCCAAAATGGGGGATAATGAAGTCTCACAGATTCGGCTTCAGCTGAGAGCTGCCTCCAGCACAGTCTTGTGTGAGTAACAGTTTATAGGTTTGGTGCAAAGGGCGGGCGTCAGTCAGTTGATCTTATTTGTGGTGGTGCTTATGGTGGGTTTTCCTTAAGGAATGTAGACTTTATTAGCTTTGGCAAGGGAATCCTGAGTGATAAATTGGAAGAATGTCTCAGGAAATTCTGGAACCTGCAGTGAATCTGGAATCTGTATGAAATTGAGATTTGGATTCTCACGATTTCCTAATGCTACCCCGAAACCCAGTAGTTGAGACAGTCGTAGAGCTTCAGTCGTGCTGCCCCGGTTCCCCATTTTAAAAGGGACACGTTGCTTTCCTCTAGAATGTTCTGAGCTCTGAGTGCTGCCGGCGGAGTGACCAGCTCTCTGCATCAGAGGGGAAGCCAGGGCTGCGTTCACGGCGTCGCGGCAGCCGGGAGCTGACCCTGGACCTCAGGCACGTGTGATGCTGACCATTTTCTGTAAACTCCAAGGGTGTAGTGGTCTCCTTGGCCCTTTACAGTCTTCTGAAGCTTTTGATGTGTCTGCACTTTGTAGATTTTTCAGAAGTAGACAGCCTTTTCCCACACCCTTGGGCTGAGTTTCGTCAGAGGCTGGTGTGTGGGAAGCACCACACCCACATTCTGACAGGGAAGACTCTGGTGCCCAACTGAGGTCAGAGTGGAAATTTGTTCTTCCTTCCCTCCAGTCTGGTCCAACTGCTCCCTGCTTGGCCAGAAGAAAATCATGCTTATTCAAGTCGTAGGCAAACCCCCGAAGTCAAACATTTGTCTTTTTTCTTTAATATGCCCATTTAGTTTATATGGAATGATAGCTAGAGAAATGCCTTTTAGGGGAAAATTAATTTCCTTAATTACAGAGAACTTTTTGGATAAAAATCAGGAGGCTATTTTGTAATAAGATCTAGTTAAATACTACAGTGGAAAGCTCCTTATATTTGACCTTACACTTGGGCCCTGTGTGCGTGTCCGCATGCTCGTGCTCATGACGCCAGGCGCAGATGTGAACTACAGGCACAGTACATACTTTCTGGTTGCTTTTTTGAACGTCTCATTGCTTGACCTCTCCGACTCAAATGTTGAGTTATGTTGATTCTGTTCAGAATGTTTATCCCTCCGTCTAGGGTCCAGTCGTCTTTGAGGGAGGAACCGTCTTCCTCATCTCTGTCTCCTACAGTATTGTATATTTAATAGTCAAATATTTATAGGTTACATGGGTGACTGATCTGTTCATTAGGAGGAAAACAATGCCAATTTTCACATCATTATAATGGACTTGTTAAATGATTGTTAGTATAATGAAGTTTCCATGGCAAAAGAGGCTTTGCAGATGTGAGTGTAACGGACAGTGAGATGGCGGAGGACCCTGGGTTGTCCAGGCGGGTCCAGTGTCTTCACATGTGCCTTTTGAGAAGGCAGTACGAGGGTCTGCCTCAGAGGAGGAGACCTGAGGACGAGATAGAGGCCAGAGGGCTGTGGGGGTGAGGGCAAGTGTGGGGCAAGGGCAGGGTCCGGAGGGGTGCAGGGCTGAGGCCGGGGCAGTGGTAGGAGGGGTGTGGGGCTGTGAGCCAAGCTGCATGGTGGCCTCTATGAATTGGGAGACTCCAGGCAGGAATACAAGCTACTGAGCCCTTGACTTCAGCCCTGGGACTCCTGACTCCCAGGGCTGAGAGGAGGTTTGCATTTGTGGTAATTTGTTGCAGCAGCAATAGGAAGCTAATGCATTGTATCTGTTCTTCACCTCCAAACCTTTGAAAAGTAACCCTGTTGTATTGGCCTTTTGTGTGCCCTAAATTCTAATGAGATGGTTTGTAGGAAATAATGGACACAAACGATGGCAGAACAAAAAGTTGGACAGAAGCAGTGTCTTCTGTGGTTCTGTAGTTTGGGTCTGGGAAGTTAGATTTCGGTCAGAGTGTGTGGTCTTGTTCAGCGTATACCTGGAGTACTTGTTCAGAGCTCCTGGGGGAGTGGTCTTTAACACTGTTAGGATTAAAACTCCAAGCACATCAGGGCCAGAGTTCCTGAGTCAGTGTTAGGCGACCTTTGAATAAGAGTTGGCATGTAGAGTCTGCCCACTTTACTAGTATGAAGAAGCAAAATCTTTTTTTTTTTTTTATTTTTTGAGATGGAGTCTCGTTCTATCACCCAGACTGGAGTACAGTGGCGAGGCCTCGGCTCACTGCAACCTCCGCCGCCTGTGCTCAAGTGAGTCTCCTTCTTCAGCCTCCAAATTGCATGATTTATTTTCCTGTTTTATATACTTAGTATGTGAAAACTCTGCAAACTTTATTAATACAAATGACATGCCAGAACTTAGGAGAATCTGGTATTTTCCCATGCAAATTAGTAGTGATGTGGAATTCCTGGGCTGATTTGGTTTTATAAGACATGGGGCAGATTCTTTGCCTTATTTCTGTGGAACTAACAATTGTTAATCACCCAGCACTCTTACCTCCCCCAACAGCTCAGGTGAGGGGGGTGTTACCCCCACTGTCGTGATGAGAGGCAGGAGACTGAGGCTTAGATGAGCAGGTGACACATTACTGTCCAGCCCCACCCACCCTGTAGTTTCCTGCCATGGCTCAGCTGTCTTCCTGCAAGAAAGGACAGACACCCTGGTGCTGGGTAGAATTCCTTGTGAACCCCTTTCCATCCTCCAGGGAGTTCTTGCTTTACAGTGGTGGCTCATGGGGAGTCCTCTGGCCCACTGAGAAAGTGACTCATGTTGTGACATTACTGTCTCTGTCCGGCTGCTGTCGATTGGGTGATTTGTAAAGAGACATTTATTGCTCACAGCTCTGGAAGCTGGAAAGTCCAAGGTCAAGGCAGTCCAAGGTCAAGGCACCTGCACATCTGGTGCCCCAGGGCCTGTGGCTCACAGACGGCAGCATCTCGCCGGGTCTTGCGTGGCAGCGGTCATCTCGTCAGAACTCACGTGGTGGAGGAGCAGGAGGGCTCCTCCAGGCCTCCCAAGAAGGACACCAACCCTAGTCCTGAGAGCAGGACCTCCCAAAGGCCCCACCTCTTAATGTATCCCTTCGGAGATGGTTTCAGCATGAGGTTTTGGGGACATTCAGGCCAGAGCCATTGCTCTGCTGTGGTGTTAGGGCTGCATGGCATCATTACTGCAGCAGAGCCACAGCTTCTTATCTGCATTTGCTGCAGGAGAAGGACGCAGGTGCCTGTGCAAGTTGGGGTTCGGTGCAAGAAGTGGAGACCCTCTGGGAATCTTAGCAGGAGGAACTTAAGGACTTTGAGAACTGACACCTTAGGACTGTAGTTTTCTTCAGACTGTAAAAACCTTGGTGTGTGATAATACTGAACATTGCCTGAGCCCTGTGATCCTTCAAAACAGTGATGGTTAAGACATTCCCCTTCCCCACAACTGCGCCCCCACTTTTACTTCAAGAAGCCCGTTCCCATGTGGCTTAGGCTGACTGGTGGGATGACCATTTACCGAGGACAAGACCAGGTACAGGCCTTCAAACCCCCCTTCTCTGCCTTATAAGTGATTAGCTAAACTGCCTGTTCCCACTGATCAATCACTTCCCACCTTGAAATGGTTCTTCGTGGTGCATTTGCGCCTAGGGGGATGGACTTGTCTTTGACTGTCGCCTTCCACAGAGGACAGTTAGGGTGGGCAGGAAAGAATTCTCTGCTACAGGTCTGCATTCCTGGCTGTTTCCAGAAGTGGGAATTCTGGTGCCCTGGAGTGTGGGAATGGATTTCTAGTGTCCCAGCTTCAGGTGGAGTTGAAATTGAGTGAGGCAACCCACCACACCCATCTGGAGCCAGGGACTAGAGCCATTTTTAAAGTGGCAGTTTCTCCATAAGATTACCCAAAAAATGCGCTCAGCACGTTTCTTTCTTTCTCATATGCATTTGGCCATCTAAAATGGGAATGGTGGTTTTTGGAAGCATGGATGTAGTTTTAAATTTTGAGTATTGTAAACCTTAATGTAGCTTCTTAAAATGTTTGCCTGATTATCTGGAGATTTACTAAACCTTTGGAGTGGTAATAATGAGTTGATCTATATGACTTTGCTTTCTATGATGCAATGAAAGTACTCTAATTAAAACCTCTGCAGTTGGGTCAGCACGCGATTGGCCAAAACAAATTTTGCTTTTTGGGTTTCTTTAACCAAACAAGGGAGTAGAGTGTAGGCTGAAGTGGCAAATTCATTTCAGAGCACGCCAGAGCCCTCGTGACACCACAGAGCCACACCTAGGAAGATGTGGTTTCTGTAACAAGCTTTGGAAAACCAAAGTTCAACTTAATTATCCAACTTTGTTACAGAAAAAGCTTAGACCAGATGGCCAAAGACCTGATTGTTTCATGGTTGAGACATGGTTATAAAATTGCCCTTACTTGGTGCCAATCAGTGTTGGTCCACAGTGATACTCCTCCAACCTCACTGAATAGTTTGGAGACTGATATGAGACTGTGAAAATCTCCTTAAGGTGAAAAGGTCTCTGGAGCACCTGGGAATATCTGCACACCCGTGGCCATTCCCCTATAAGATGGAAAGGACGGCTGGGTCACGCGGGAGCATCCGCACACCAGTGGCCGTCCTCTTTAAGACGGAAAGGGCTGCTGGGGTGCCCCGCAATGTCTGCACACCCGCGGCCATTGTGGCTGTCCCCCTTTCTGCTCAGTCACCTCTGTGTTCCCGCATTCAGGCTTTGGGACACTCATGAACAGCTCGTACCCTGGGCTGGTGAGGAAAGAGTGGGAGGTTGTTCTGAGGCTCTGTCACTGTCTGCCCTGTCATGAGCTGGGCAAGGCAGTGGCAGTGACCCTGGAGGAGTCTGGTCAGTGAGGGCTCCGGCAGGAAGTGCTGAGGCTTGAGGTGGCTCTGCCAGTCGTCACCAAATGTCTTCCCTCTTATTTCCATGATTCCTTCTAGTTCTGCACCTTGCACTGCAGAGTCTCTGTGTGTCTATAAATACACATAAGTTACGATACAGGTGTCTCTTTCCCCTCTTTCAGGGGCTGGGCCCAGGGAGTGAAGTGCAAGACTCCCTTACTGCTGGATGCCCACCAGCACGAGGCACTGCCTGCCCTGCTGACGAATGCCTACAGCGAGTCCTGGAAGCCTCCTTCTGAGCACCTGGCCTGTTGACGGTGTATACGGGAGACAACGGAGCTCCCCTTGCCCCACCCTGAGCAGAGACTGGGGAGGCGGGGGCAGCACTGCCCCCATGGTGCATCCTTGGTGCATGGAGGAAAGTCTGTTTAGCCGGGCGAGGTGGCGGGCGCCTGTAGTCCCAGCTACTCGGGAGGCTGAGGCAGGAGAATGGCGTAAGCCCGGGAGGCGGAGCTTGCAGTGAGCTGAGATCCGGCCACTGCACTCCAGCCTGGGCGACAGAGTGAGACTCTGTCTCAAGAAAAAAAAAGAAAAAAAAAACACAGCCCATCCTCTCAAAAGCAGGGTGACAACCACATTTACTTCTGGAATCTTAAGAAAGGGCCTGTCTCTTTGAGAGAAGAATGTGGCATGAATGTGTGTACCTCCTTTGTTTTTTTTGAGACAGTTTCCCTCTGTCACCCAGGCTGTGGAGTGCGGTGGTGCAATCTCAGCTCACTGCAAGCTCTGCCTCCTGGGTTCATGCAATTCTCCAGCCTCAGCCTCCCAAGTAGCTGGGACTACAGGCACCCGCCACCACGCCTGGCTAATTGTTTGTATTTTTAGTAGAGACGGGGTTTCACCGTGTTAGCCAGGATGGTCTCGGTTTCCTGATCTCTTGATCTGTCCACTTCGGCCTCCCAAAGTGCTGGGATCATAGGTGTGAGCCACCGCGCTGGGCCGTATGTGTGTACCTCTTTACAAGTCTTGCCCGATCTTTGCATTGAAAAATTATTGAAAACCTTAAGGATGTAACTGACAAGAACTTTATAGATTTCTCCAAGTAAAAATTTGGAAAAGTGAAGTGAACCCATAATTTGTTTTATTTCTGAGTCCCACACTTGGATTTTTAAATGTGGGCAAAACATCTGTATGTTCTTCAGCCTGATTTCCGTGGAATCGTGAATGAAACGTACTGAAGTTGCCGTGCGGATTTTGTTATGTGGCGGTAACAAGTGGGGCTGGTCATTAAACAACTGGAGGGATCCCTATCCTTTCTGTGCTCTTGTTGGACACTAGGCACGTGCTTGGGTGTTTTCTGTGTGTGTGGACAAGATGAGGACAGAATTTCCAGATTCACACGGTGGTATCTTCTCCCTTTTCTGTTAAAACATGTCTTCTGCTGCTTCTACATAGACCAAGTGTTTCTTTCTCTTGCCTGTCTACAGAAACGCTGTTTAACAAAAACTGCATTGTAAGCATGTGAAGCTGAATTCCACATGAAAAAGCAGATAGAGATGACTGAGTATACTGTTTTGTGGAAGGAAGGTTTAAAATGATTTTTAGCTTTTTCCCTGAAATAGGGAATACTTTTAACTTTTTCCCTGAGATAGGGAATAATGAAATGGGAAAATAATTAAATTTTCCCATATAATTGTTAGATTATATTTAATTATTAGATTATTCATGTATTGCAAGGGAAAAAGGAACTAGATCACCCCATGTACCCAAATGAAAATTTAAAGGGTATGGGCGAGTTCATTTGAACTCCTTTAATTTGTTTTTGTTTGTTTGTTTTTGACAGTCTCACTCTGTTTCTCAGGCTGGGTGCAGTAGTACAATGACAGCTCTCTGCAACCCCAACCTTCTAGGCTCAAGTGATTCTCCTGCCTCAGCCTCCCCAACTGCTGGGATTTACAGGCGTTAACCACCACACACAGCTTATCACCTCTTGGAGACTAGCTATGAGTTTGGGCATTCACTGAACTATATTTTGGTTAATTCTCAAAGTTTGTCACTGTTTATCTTTAATTTGCTAAAAATCTACATATATTGTAAAATGAGTTACATTTCCTTAGCATTCACGGATTCCCTGTTAGTGGGGCAGAGACGCAGAAGGGCAGAAGGCATTCGGACATCATCAGGTTTGCAGTTGAGTGCTTTCCCCGAACACACTGGAGCTCTGGGCTCTGTGGCCCCACGGGGGTCCTCTGTCCACTGAGGGGGCCAGGTTACCTGAGAGGTCCCTCCAGCCTCTGCAATTTTGCCCTTTTCAGGTTAACATCTCATCGTTGTCCTGGACAGCACTGTCTTTCGTTCACTGACCCATGAGTGAACAGCTGGTCAGTGGCCAGTGCTGCTTCCTTCAGCTGGGAGGTGGTGATGTGATAACACTTCCGTGGAAATTGGTTCTTGGTGTATTAAGGGTTCAGTTGTATGTTTATTTTTAATCTGCACCTCTGAATTGGTCTTTTGATTGCAAAGAGATTGCTTACTGGATTTGTTTCTGAATATTTGGTGGATAACAGGAGAACCTTGCTTATCTGTGTGTTCATTTAATGTGTTTTTGCCAGGCATTTATATGGGTGTGTTAGCCCTTAGCCCACTTTCTGTGTGTGGTGGAGTCATTGAAATCATTTATGTGAAGTCTCTCTTCTATCAAGGCTAGAGGACGTGGGGTGGTGTCTCCCTAAACTAGAGGGAAATGGCATTGTTCTGCCCTCCTCCCTGGGAACGCTGGTGTTTCCAGGTCTCTGAACTTGGCTCCCACACTGGGAGAGTGGCTGTGGCTTCTGGAGCCCATTTTGGGCGGGACTGACTCTTTCATTTGCTTTATTCCCCACCGTCTTTGCTGCTTTGTGACGCAGGGATGAGGGAGTTGGGCCCGGGGGCCTTGCCTGTGCCTGAAGGGCCCGATGCAGAAAACTCCTGGTGGGAAGGATGTTCCTTGAGGGCAGCTTTTGGAGTCTCTTCCTACTTTTAACTAAGAAGCAGCTATTCACATGGTTCTATTCTGCTGGTGTGTTTCAAAATAATTGGTGTAGAGTTGCGAAGATGTCCGAGACACCCATGATCCACTCCGGGCCAGTGCCGGGCATTGTGCTCAGATGCCTTCAGACCACATTCACATGCCAAAGATTCTTGCTTGGTTATTCTCAAACTTAAGAGAATCTAAAACGCGAGCCACGGTATGGATTTTCTCTTGAGCCCCCATGACTTTGCCTTGTAGTTTGGGCATGAATGACTTCATCAAGGGGAAAGAATTTGAGGAAGGAGCCTCTGAGGCTAGGAGGGGGTGGGAAGGGGTGGGGGGAAGAGGAGGGAAAAGGAGCTGTAGAGGGAGGAACCAGGCTGGGGCTGGGGCGTCTCCCCATGATGCTCCCCCACCCCTGGCGCGAGGCCCCAGGGACTGACTGATTTTCCCACAAGAAATGTGTATAATTGCGTGTCTGTTTTGTGGGCTGGCCATTTGGATTGAGGGAATGTCTGTGTTGTGATTCCTTATTGATTCGAAGGTTGGAAAGGTTTGTGCTCAATACAGGGGTCTCTTGGTGCTATGGGAAATGTGATCGAAGCTGCCTTCTGGGTGGGGAGAGCCCTCGAGGCCATCAGTGGTGGCCGGTGTCGGCCTTCGCTTCCCTGGGTGAGCTGCCCTCAGGGTGGGAAGGGAGGCCCTCGGTGGTGGCCGCTGTTGGCCTTCGCCTCCCTGGGTGAGGGCTGCTCCATCCCCGGCTCTCCGACTCCTTGCCTGGCACCTTCCTCGTTGGGGGCCGTGATCCATCAACTTTGTCCACGCGTGTCCTGCAGACTAGTGCTGACTGCAGGTTGAGGAGTGGTCAGAGGAGGCCAGAGGAGGCCCTCGTGATGCAAAGCTAAACGTTTAATGATGGCGCTGCTGAGTGCATGAGCCACGTCAGCCCAAGAGTCTGAGTAAGAGGAAACCGCGGGGTGGAGGGAAGACTGGACAGATGGGTGCTTTCCTCGGCCCCTGGGAGCACGGCCATGTCCACGCTCAGACCTCCTGGTTTCTCCCATATTTCCATAAATAGCAAGGGAAGGATATGGGGCACCCAGGGACCTCAGGGGTATAAGCTGTGTCCTCGCGTGGCCCCAGCTGTGGCCAGTGACGTTATTCTCTTTAACCTCAGGCTTATTTTCTATAAAAACACAAAGGGACAGAAGTAGTTCAAGGGCCTGTAAAGACTTACGTAATTGTTAATAGGCCTACTTTTATGCTTTCTTATGTATTAAGAGCAAATCATGAAACAAACTCATTTCTGTTTGAAGAAATCTTTACTGCTCTCATTTTTGTGGCAAGCAGCATTGATTCTTTGCTTAGTGAGCGTTAGTGCCCTCCTGCCCAGTGCTGCTGCCTGGCGTGTCCTCGCACACACCTCTGTCCATTGGTCTCCGTTCACCTTTCCGCCTAGAATTGTAGGAGGGGCGCTGGGATCTTAGGGCTAGAAAGAAACCCTGAAGACCACTTTTAGGGGCGACTTTTAGTCAGGGCTTCCAGAGAGACAGCCAGCCAGGTGTGCGTGTGTCTCCAGGGCGAGGCCTGCTGCAGGGGCTACAGAGTCCAAGAAGCCCCAGGACCCACAGCCTGCAAGCTATAGTCCTGAGACGGTGTGGCTTGAAGACTTGAGAAGCGGAGGTTGCAGATCCGACCAGGGTCTGAGGAGCTGAGACCCAGGAGCACGGGCTGCAGAAGACAGATGTCACTGGCCCATCAGCCAGACAGGTGGAGTGAACCCAGTTTTCCCCGCCTTGCTGTTTTACTCGGGCCCTGGGGGGATAGGGTGGTGCCCCCCACACCGGCGAGGATGGGTCTCCACTCAGTCCAGAGACAAACATGCATCTCACACAGAAATAATGCAGAACCAGCCATCTGGGCACCCCGGGCATGCTCAGGTTGATGCACAAAACCAATGCCGCGCGTGGCCCTGACATCTGCGTGTTCGCATCACTCCACACACATTGCTCAGTCATCGCCTTGGTGAGTTTGTAAGCTCGTTGTGTGGTTCTGGGGCTCTTTGTCCCTGGTGATGACAGGCTCCCCACTGTCCCAGCTCAGGTATGGAAGGTGATGGCACCAGCGGCTCCTTGTTTCTCAGACACCTGAGTGGGTGCTCTGTGCAGCCAGTTCAACCTGCAGCAGCATCTGTTTCCTATGCCGATTCCATTCGGAGTATGTGCCTCCCTTCTGTTGAGGGTGCAGCCTTCTTTCAGGGAAGAACTGTGTCCTGTTCGCCTATATCGCCTGTGGTGTATCTCATGGCTGAATAAGTAGCTATAGGATACCTTGGTGGCTGAATGATAGGTTCATTGGAAGGAAAACTTTATATTTTTTTTTCTTTTTGGGATGGAGTTTCACACTCAACGCCCAGGCTGACGTGCAATGGCACGATCTTGGCTCATTGCAAACTCTCCCTCCCGGGTTCAAGTGATTCTCCTCCCTCAGCCTCCCAAGTAACTGGGGCTACAGGCTTCCGCCACCATGCCTGGCTAATTTTCGTATTTTCGTTAGAGAAGGGGTTTCACCATGTTGGCCAGGCTGGTCTTAAACTCTTGACCTCAGGTGATGCGCCCACCTCGGCCACCCAAAGTGCTGGGATTACGGCCATGAGCCCCTGCACCCAGGAACTTAATACCGTTTTTTTTTTTCCTTTAAATCGTAATGGGCTTGTTAAATGCTTACGTTTTTTTTTTTTTTAAATTTATTATTATTATACTTTAAGTTCTAAGGTACATGTGCATAACGTGCAGGTTTGTTACATATGTATACTTGTGCCTTGTTGGTGTGCTGCACCCATCAACTCGTCAGCACCCATCAACTCGTCATTTACATCAGGTATAACTCCCAATGCAATCCCTCCCCCCTCCCCCCTCCCCATGATAGGCCCCGGTGTGTGATGTTCCCCTTCCCGAGTCCAAGTGATCTCATTGTTCAGTTCCCACCTATGAGTGAGAACATGCGGTGTTTGGTTTTCTCTTCTTGTGATAGTTTGCTAAGAAGGATGGTTTCCAGCTGCATCCATGTCCCTACAAAGGACACAAACTCATCCTTTTTGATGGCTGCATAGTATTCCATGGTGCATATGTGCCACATTTTCTTAATCCAGTCTGTCACTGATGGACATTTGGGTTGATTCCAAGTCTTTGCTATTGTGAATAGTGCCGCAATAAACATACGTGTGCATGTGTCTTTATAGCTGCATAATTTATAATCCTTTGGGTATATACCCAGTAATGGGATGGCTGGGTCATATGGTACATCTAGTTCTAGATCCTTGAGGAATCGCCATACTGTTTTCCATAATGGTTGAACTGGTTTACAATCCCACCAACAGTATAAAAGTGTTCCTATTTCTCCACATCCTCTCCAGCACCTGTTGTTTCCTGACTTTTTAATGATCGCCATTCTAACTGGTGTGAGATGGTATCTCATTGTGGTTTTGATTTGCATTTCTCTGATGGCCAGTGATGATGAGCATTTTTTCATGTGTCTGTTGGCTGTATGAATGTCTTCTTTTGAGAAATGTCTGTTCATATCCTTTGCCCACTTTTTGATGGGGTTGTTTGTTTTTTTCTTGTAAATTTGTTTGAGTTCTTTGTAGGTTCTGGATATTAGCCCTTTGTCAGATGAGTAGATTGCAAAAATTTTCTCCCATTCTGTAGGTTGCCTGTTCACTCTGATGGTAGTTTCTTTTGCTGTGCAGAAGCTCTTTAGTTTAATGAGATCCCATTTGTCAATTTTGGCTTTTGCTGCCGTTGCTTTTGGTGTTTTAGACATGAAATCTTTGCCCATGCCTATGTCCTGAATGGTACTACCTAGGTTTTCCTCTAGGATTTTTATGGTACTAGGTCTAACATTTAAGTCTCTAATCCATCTTGAATTAATTTTCGTATGAAAAAACTGCTTTAAAGTTCATATGGAACCAAAAAAGAGCCCGCATCTCCAAGACAATCCTAAGTCAAAAGAACAAAGCTGGAGGCATCATGCTACCTGACTTCAAACTATACTACAAGGCTACAGTAACCAAAACAGCATGGTACTGGTACCAAAACAGAGATCTAGACCAATGGAACAGAACAGAGTCCTCAGAAATAATACCACACATCTACAGCCATCTGATCTTTGACAAACCTGAGAGAAACAAGAAATGGGCAAAGGATTCCCTATTTAATAAATGGTGCTGGGAAAATTGGCTAGCCATAAGTAGAAAGCTGCAACTGGATCCTTTCCTTACTCCTTATACAAAAATTAAATGCTTACGTTAATGTTTATTTTTAAAAATGTTATCTGTGACCTTTCAGCTTTTCATAGCACTTCTCGTGTGAATATTTTAAAAAGGCCCTTTAGTCGTGGGGGAGAAGGAGGTTATCCCTTTCAGCAGAGGGAGATGGAAGAACAGGCCCTGGTGGGTCTGAGCACAGGCAGTCACCCCAGCCTTGGTGCTTGCTTAGGTCTGTTCTCCGTTCACCGTAGCCGCATCCACTCTCATTGTCAGCTTAAAAATAAGCTTTTTCCTCTTTCTAATCGGAACAGTTAGTTTGTTAACCGTCACATTAAGGTATCGAGAATGATGGCTTTCAGGCCTCAGATATGACACAAGTAATAAATGCAGCTGACCCTGAACAACATGGGTTTTGAGCTTCGAAGGATCACTTATGTTAATTTTTTTTCCAACCAAACCCTTACTGAAAAAACCTGGCTTTGTGGAGGGCCGACGTTTCCTACATGTGGTTCCATAGGGTGGCCGTGGGGTCCTGTGGATACGTAGATTTGGGTAAACTCGGGGTGTGTTCTGGAATCCATGTCCCTGTGTATACAGAGGGACAATTGCAGCTTTTTAGAAGTTTGTGTCCTGCCTTGTCCTAAAAAGGTTCCAAGGTGGATGCAAAATTATTTCATTCCTTTGGTTTTCTTGGTGGGATATTGATGTTTATTCTTCAGTGTCTAATATCCTGAGTGAACAGAGTTACCGCTTCAGGAACAAAGCCAGTCTGGAAACACATATTGAGATATCCACCTTTTCTTCATGGTTTCACAAAAGGCCATGATCATATTTTATTCAGTTGAACTGTAGGAAACTGCCAGTATTTGCTGTTTTTGGCCTACAAAATGGCAAGTTCGTACGATATTAAAAACAAAGGCTTCCTGGATGGGGAAAATAGGAATCGGTAAGAACCTGAAGTTCTCTGTCATGGCCTCTGAGTCACAGGTAAATAAACCTGCGTGAGGGGGAGTTGACTGTACAGTATTTTCCTTCTGTTTTGATACTGTCAGAAAAAGGTCAGTTCCAATGTGTTGGGTCCCTTTGCCTCAGCTTTGCTGCAGAAGGGACTTGCCATTATACCTCTTGTTCCCAGTGCCCAGGAGGCTGATGCCACATAGAAGACCTGCAGGTCGGTGGATGTGAAACAGGCATCGGACACGCTGTGCACCTTGGGACGCATCTGAGAAGTGTGTGCTTGCAGCAGATCTGAGGTGAGGGCGTGTTCCATCTCCTCTCCCTTCTCTGGCTTTGCAGGCCTTTGAAGTTGGTCCTGGAAGGTGAAATTAGTTAATGCTGATTTAAGCTCCAGGTCAAAGCCTGGGGGCCGAAGAGACCCGCCCTTCACTAGGGGTGTGAAGCATTGGGCCCTCCCATCAGGAGGCAGCAGGGACTCGAGAAAGCCCCACATGCCCTCCAGTTCCCTTATGTTGAAAGTTTTTGTACTCGGCCATGGCGGATCATTTTGGGAGGTGAGTAGGGGATTCACATGGGGGTGTGCAGTATTCTTAGGTGTCAGGTGCGAGAGTTGAATTTGTAGAAGCTGTGCAGATAGGAAAGGGCCTGGCAGGGAGTGCTGTTTACACGGAGCCGATTTAACGCGAGGTCTGTGCTCTACCTGGGTCCGTGTCTGACTGCTGTCTCCCAGTCTGCAACAGGACGTTGACGTGACTTGGCGCCATCGTCCCACTCTGTGTAGATGTCTGAGGATCTGTGCGCAGCTGCTCTGTGAGAATGCGTTGTGATAATGAACTGAGAAACAGTGAACAAACCCTGAATTGGTTAGCACTGGTTCCACGGCCACTTCTGCTGTGGTTGGAGTCATTCATAATAAAGTGTGCTGGACTGCTATGCAGAGCTCTGAATTTCAGAGGCCCTTTAACTTGGCAGCTAACCAGTCGCTTCCTTCAGAAGACATTTGAGTCCCCTTTACCTACCAGGGTGACCCTGGGAGTTTGAAGATGAGCGACAAGCCCTCTGTGTCTTGTGGATTTTACTGTCCAGAGGGGAGACAGATGTGGATGGTGAAGGAGGCCCTATCAGAGGTCAGTGCACGTCAGTTTTATTTCTTCAGCACTTGCTGTGTTCAGGCGGTGCCCCGGGCCATGTGCAGAGCATCTGGGGACCCTGCCCATGGCATCCCAGGCACAGCTAGCATCTGCGCCATCTTCATACTTGGCCTGAGTTTTGGGGAAGTACCGAGGATGGCTTCTGCCTTTGCTGGAGAGAGTTGGAGTCAGGGCAGCCCTCCACAAGGAGATGATCGCCAGCTGATTCCTCAAGAAAGAGAGGTGGTCCCCACATGGGCAGAGCAGGGCAGCACGCACAGACCTGGGTGTGGGGTCTGGGGCATGTGCATCTGAGTGGGTTCTGCTGGGAGACAGCAGGGGTGAGGTGTGAAGGCAGTTGGAATTTACAGGATAAATTATCACTAAGGCGATGCCTGGAAAACATAAAATGGGGACTCTCTGGGGTAAACGTGGACTTAGGGTGACCCTGGGCGTGGGTGTTTTCAGGCTCTGAAGGCAGAGATTTAGGAAATTGGGGCAGAGCTGAGCCCCAGACGAGGATGAAGACCACCCTTGGGATGTTGAATGAGACGGGGTGGAAACCCAGTGAATGTCCTGGGGGGTCAGTCCAGCAGGCAGGCAGCAGAGGAGACCGGTGTCCTCAAAGGCCCCTTGGGCCTACCTCTCAAAGTGCTGGGATGACAGGCATGAGCCACTGCTCCCTGCTGATACTTTTAAAATTTCTAAGCTACTCTCTCTCATACCCACTCCCGTATTTTTTTAAAAAAACCAGGTTTATGGCTATATTTTTTCCAAGGGAACCAAACAGTTACCTGTTTGAAGTACAAATAACACCGTGTTTAAAAACCGAAAATGCCACTTTGCATAGAAGTTTCCAAATACCCAGTTGGTTTGAGCCTTGCATTGCAGTGTCACTACCTGCTCTTAAATTTCTACCCGATGTATAGATAGCGAGACAGGGACGGCTCGTACATCTTCAGGTTTCAGTTCTACTACCTTGGGCTATATTTTCATTTATTTTGGCACAACTGTGGGTGTGGCAAGCAATGCCAGGGTATTTATTTTGAAGCGTGTCCAATAACAGTTGGGAAGATTTTCACATTTTTAGAATCTTCATAGTAATAGTTATAATTTACAAAGAATTTAAAATTGTGTAGTCATTATTTTGCTTTTTTCTAGATGTGCCCCGAAACAGGGTTGCTAACTATCATTCTACATCACAGGATTAATAACAGTACCCTTTTGGAGCAGATGCCTGTAATCAAGGAATTCTGCCTAGTCAGTTCACTTTAAGCGTGTTTAAAAGGTTGTCTTTATCCTAGTTGGCACCTGTGGCTATAGTTTGTTTTCACTGCTGAAGAATATTCCACGATGGAAGCCGTAATTCATCTGTTTTTCATATCAGTGGACATTTGGATTATTTTGGGAGGGTGTGTATGTCTATTCAGCCTTCATTTTTTCAGGATTTTTTGTAGAAGATAATGTAACAGTGTAACATCCTCTGCTAGGGAGCCAACACGAACCCTGATTACAGCCACACAGACTCTCACACAGACTCTCAGGCCTTGTTACCAACACACAGAACCATTTTCTTAAGTTGAAACACAGTAGCAGAACCTGAAGCCATGTGAACGGTTCCTCCGATCTTACACTTGGAATTCACTTTTTATTACTATGTCTGCTAATTAGGAAGCATATCAATTATACAGAAATCTGAGAATGTAAAATTATACGTTTATAACAGAAAAAACCTTATTTAATAGCCCAGAACACATGGCTATGTTTTTCCCTCATGCCCCACCACTGTTTTCTTTGCTTGAAATGGGAAATGACACTTGAATGCGGTTTTCTAGCGACTGTTAGCCTGGCATAGTTCTTCAGAGACAGAGGATGTAAAGCACATGGAGAATTTCTGTTTGTGGAATGTGATTTCCCGGTCGCCTCATTCAGGCTGCCGCCGCCTTCCCCTCTGGCCGCCTGCATCGTGGGAAGTCTGAGAAGGTCCCTGTTTCATCCTCTGGAAATTCTGAAAAGGAAGGAGAGGAGGAGGGTGTGCAGGGTGTGGTGCATTTGTGTTGGTCTTCCAGCTTTTATTTGGAGTCTCCGCTACCTTGGTTCCTGCCTTTATGTCCCTAGCTCGTGGCTTCATCCTTGTGTCTAACTCACAGGCAGACAGATGGAAAGGGAAGTTGTATTCAGCCAACAGCTTGATCTTATTCTCAAGGCTTAAATCGAATGGGTATTTGGAGACTTCTGTGCAAATGGGCATTTTTGGTTTTTAAACACTGTGTCTTATTTGTACTTGAAATGGGGTAACTGGTTCTCTTGGAAAAAATATAGGCATAAAGCTGGTTCTTAAAAAAAAAAAAAAAAAGGGAGTGGGTGTGAGAGAGTGGCTTAGAAATTACACCAGTAATGGTCGGGAGTGGTGGCTTATGCCTGTAATTCCAGCACTTTGAGAGAAGGAGGCAGGTGGATCCCCTGAGGTTAGGAGTTCCAGACCAGACTGGTGAACATGGTGAAACCCCGTCTGTACTGAAAAGATGAAAATTAGCCGGGCATGGTGGCAGGCACCTGTAATCCCAGCTACTTGGGAGGCTGAGGCAGGAGAATCACTTGTACCCGGGAGGCAGAGGTTGCAGGGAGCCAAGATCGCACCACTGCACTCCACCCTGGGCGACAGAGCAGAAACACCATCTCAAAATAGAAAAAAACCAAAAAACTAAACAAAACAAAAACCCGGTAATGAAAACCTGATTGCATCATCTGTGATGGAGATGGCGGATTATTTCATTTTTAGTGACAGGATGAATTGGATATGTTTGCAGTATTGATTTGACAAGGGAAATGGTGAGAACCAAATGTGCCGCCCAGCTTGGGCCTCGCCGTTGGCAGAAGACCGTGGCGGGCAACAGACTGGAGACTCGGAGACCGAGGGGATAATTCTCATGCCTTGACGCTGGTGCAGTGTGTGCTCCTGGACTCCTGCTGGAGGGAGCTGCCCCTTTGCCTTGCAGGCTTTGGTGCAGTGGAGACCTTAGGACCTGCCCCTCCTGGCACACCTGTGGGTGTGGCGAGCAGTGCCAGGGCTGAAGCACAGGTGCTGAGCCCGGAACGTGGGACGGGTGAGGCTGCACACGCCGGCAGGCGTCTTCTCCAGCAGCCAGGGGTTTCCGCAAGGGGGCGGGGCGTTGGTTTTCCTCCTTGAATTTGGGTGGAGAGGGTGTCCTGGGGTGCTGTCTGCACTTGTGTTGCTCTGAGGTCAAGTTGTGGCCCCGAGTCCCTGTCCCTCTGCAAAGTGAGGGTTTGCCCATTTTCAGGTCAGATTTCCCTTGGGTCCGGGTCTCCAGGAGTGGGGCGCATTCCAAGGGGGCGTGAGCACGGTGGACGCCCGTGGGCCTCTTCCTCTCCCCTCAGCTCCTGGGCTGTGTGTGAAGAGCTGCCCAGCGGAATCACCCTCCTGCCTGGTGTTTCATTCACCAGAAATCGTTCTCACTGTGGACTCTTGAGTCAAATGTAATCCAGGAATGGAACGTGCTGTTGCTGGATGCCACACACAGCATCAGGAGCTTAGATGGGGATTATATGATCTTACCCCACACCTTAAAAGTAAAGACTGTAGTTGTCAGGCGTCTGAGCCCAAGCCAAGCCATCGCGTTCCCTGTGACTTGCACGTATATACCCCCAGATGGCCTGAAGTAACTGAAGAATCACAAAAGTGCAAATGCCCTGCCTGGACTTAACTGATAACATTCTACCAGAAATAAGTGAAAATGGCCAGTCCTTGCCTTAAGCGATGATTTTTTGTGTGTGTGTGAAATTCCTTTTCCAGGCTCATCCTGGCTCAAAAAGCTCCCCCACTGAGCACCTTGTGACCCCCACTCCTGCCCGCCAGAGAACAACCCCCATTTGACTGTAATATTCCTTTACCTAACCAAATCCTATAAAACGGCCCCACACTTAGCTCCCTTCGCTGACTCTTTGGACTCAGCCCGCCTGCACCCAGGTTAAATAAACAGCCATGTTGCGCTCACAAACCCTGTTTGGTGGTCTCCTCACATGGATGTGCATGACAATAGTTAAGGGGATACTGAAGTCTTTGGCAGCTCCAAGAGCTTTTTCAGTTTGTGTCGGGCCATTGTAGGCAGAAGGAAATACTTGCTTAGAGACTCTTACAGAAATGTTCGGTGCAGTGCCATTAACTCGTGGAATAAATGTGTAACTTTCCATGGCAGACCTCTGGAAAGAGATGCTCTTTGAGTGCACCCTGGCCTGCTCGCTACAAGAATCGGCCGTGTCACCCCGCTTTCCGTAGGTCTGCAGGTGTGCGTGGTCCATTGCCCTGCACTGTGGCCATGGAAGGGAAGATGATCTGGAATGCTGGCGACAGTTATCGGTGCGTGTTGATATGTGCTGCTTTCTACAGGGGAGAACATTTCTGTTTAATAAACATCTCATCTCGATGATGACTGCAAGATATTTGAGTCTCATTCAATAGTGTTTCTGGGTTCCTTCTGTTTTTAATCTGCTTTCTAGCACTAGGCAAGTGAAGACATGGAAAGTAAAAACTCATCGAACTTGTAGAGACATGGTGTTGTGTAGGAGCAGACTGTAGCCTCTGGCTCTGTTTAAAGATTGTAGTAAACCTCTTACCTGGCACGGTCAGGGTGTAAATTATCTTGTTTAATCGAAATGTGTATGAGTCAAAGCTGGCACCTGCATTGTTGATGAAATACCAGATTTTAAGGGAACATGTCAATGTGCTGTAAGATACCAACAAAGTTCCTCATTGAGGTTCGGGGCGGGTTCGGAGCAGCTGGGCCTTAGGTCACCAGGGTCGTCTCTGGGAGCAGATGCTCAGTGTGGGCATTAGTCACTTAGCCTTTCCAGAGCCGAGGAATAGCTCTCTGTGGTGATGTTTGAAACCTGTATTTTGAGTCAGTTTGTCCCACTGGACTCGAAGTTGCCGCGCGATATCAGACCTTTGCCTCCACCGTGCGCTCGTTTTCTTGTCCCCTGATAACTGCCTCGGTTGCCCCAGCCTGACATTTGAGCCTCGTCGTTCATGGACACAGGCTCCGTGGTGGGGCCAAGGCCGCGAGTCCGGCTTGCACAATTCCTTGCCTCTCACCATGGCTTATCACATCACTCCCGGGATCTCCCATTTAGAGGAAGAGTGTCCCTTTCCTGCAGGCCCTGTGTGGTGTGGAAACCACCCCTACCTACCTTTCTCCTGTTTGAACTGTACCGTGAAGCTATTTCTGTTCTAGTCAACCGTCAGAATTTAAGGAACAGTGATTTATGTAACTTATCACACGCTTCTCAGCAATTCTTTATGAATTTCATTCTGTTGTGAAATTATTGCAGTTTTCATGGCTATGCTGGTCTCACGTTGTGGCCCTTGAAATGAATTCCCTTCCCCATTGTGTGTTAAGGTTGTGCCTGGGAGCTGTTGAGGCCTCACCTCTGCTTAGGGCAGTGGCTTTGCTCTCCTGACAACAGGAAGAATCTTATTTAGAGCACTTCTAATGTAGTTTTTGCTTCCAGACAGAGTTACTTTTTTTCACAGAGACAGCCACTAAAGTCATAAATTATGCTCAGGATGGACACACGGGTCAGCTGACAGAGTGGAGTCCAGAACAGATCCAAAGACACAAAAGCAGTTCAGTGGAATTTGAGTCTTTTCAACAAATGGTGCTGGAATTATGGGACAGCTGTATGCAAAAGAGTGAAAACAGGGAGAAATTCCTGTATGAAAATTAAGGTAGACCATAGGCCTGAATGTAAAATACCAAACTACAAAAGAAAGGGAAATTGTGGAGACCTAGGGTGAGAGCTCTTAGCCATACCATGATCCATAATCAAGGAAGAAAACAAGTAGGTAAGACTCATCAAAATTAAACTTCTAATATAAAAGACACCCCTAGGGAATTGAAGAGACACATTTTCGATAGATGGGGAGAAGATGTCTACGAACCATGCAGCCGGCAAAGGACTCGTATCCAGAATGCACAGGACTCCCACGGCTCATGACAGAGAACAAACCACCTGACTTAAAAGCGGAAGAGACCTGAACAGATGCTTCGCTGAGAAGGACGGGAGGATGGCCCGAAAGCATCTGAAATGACCTTCAGCATGACTGGTTGCACCGAGATGTGCACCGAAGCCGCAGTGAATTTGTTCACACCCCTGCTGGAGCCGCCTGACTAAGGTCTTCCAACAGCCCCAGGTGCTGGTGAGGACCGGCAGTCGGGACTCCTGTGCGATGCTGGGGTTCAGCACGGTGCAGACAGCTTGGCGGTTTCTTACAAAACTGAACTCACACAAACGTGGGTCCCAGTGACCCCAATCCTGGGTATTTACCCTAGAGAAACAGAATCTGATGTTTAAGAAAAACTGTGCCCAGATGTTAATAACGCTGTCTATGGTTGTCCAAAACAGGTTACAATGTGCCACAGCCATATGTGGAATAATAAATACCCAGCAGCCCCGAGGCCTGGCTGTTGATCACAGGACACCCTGGGTGCACCTCCAAGCACGATGCCCAGGAAATTGTGATTTTGCGAGTGTTTTGCCACAACGCTCGCAAAAGATAGACCCGAGTCATGGGAGGACACGGAGAGGGTGGTTGCTGAGAATGGGAGGGTATGCTTATGAGGCCCCGTGAGTGGGTTTGGGGCTGTTGGACTGTTCTGCTTGTGTGATGATGATTATGGGAATATTGTGCCGAAATTCACAGAACTGAACACTGTCCACTTTACAGTAATTTTTAAAAAGTGGTAATATGCTCATTTTCGGTACTGTTTTTAATGGAAGATGGAGTTTGCAGATGATTTGTCAGGGCAAGCCTGTTTCAAGAGTTTGTAGACAATTCGTTAGGGGCCTGTCTCAAGGCCCTTGGGTTGGGTTGGGTTGGGTTGGGTTGGGTTGGGTTGGGTTGGGTTGAGTTGGAAAAGCCTTCTCTGTTGTGGGCAGTAGTACGGGGCGTGGAAAGGATATTGCCAAGGAAACATGTAGAATCCTTTGAGGAAACGTGTATTTCTAACTTGCTATAAGATAGAATTGGAAATTGTAATGGTTTTGTTTTCTAGAGTCTTGGTAGAATAGGGAAGACAGTGTAATAAAAGCTAATTTTGAAATGAAGAATTTTAAAGATTTTCAACAGCAATTGCTCTAGGAAGTCACCCTGGAAATGTTTTTAAAGATGTTCAATAGCAATAGCTCTAGGAAGAGTCACCCTGGAGTTGCTTCTTGAGCATTGGTTTCCTGGCTGTATCTTCCAACTTTCATTTTTAAGTTTTGCTGTGAGTTGGGGATGTGTGGGAATAGCCATCCCAGCCCTGCAGGGGGGTGCATGTGCCCCGAGGCCTGAGGCACTGTTTCAACCTAGCTTGCAACATGGGGACTCTTGTCAGTGGCTGGAGTAAGAGTACCAGCCTGGCAGGCTGGGGGGAGCCCCAGGGTGGTCTGGACACTGTCCTCCCTGCCTGCAGGATGGCAGCTGGAGGAGCTCGAAGGCTGCCTGCCTCGTGGCTGTCAGCGCAGCAGCCCCTCCTGGCCCTGGAGCAATCTTTGGGTCCATGAGTCTCTGCGCCGGGACTTGCCTCCTGGGACCTCCGCCACTGTCCTGAGGGCCCTGGTGCCACTTTCCCGGTGGGACCCAAGCCTCAGGCAGCTGCGACCCCAGATTCGGTTGCTTTCCCTGCCGTCTCATTGCAGCACGAGTGCTCATCTCACTCAATGTAGAACCTCAGGTTCCTTCAAGATCCCCAGAGATGGAATCTCCCAATTTAACAAGATAGTTGGTGACAAGATTTGAGCGGCACTGATTTAACTCAGCTTCCAGAGTTTAAGTTCCCAAGACACAGTCCTGCTCCTTCCCTGGCTTCATCCTGTGTGGCTGGTGTGGATGCGGGGTTTCCGGAGGGTGGGGCTGAGGCAGGTCAGCAGCCAGGGGGATGGCTCATTATTGATCGCTCAATGCCTTGAGGATAACTAGGATTAATGACCTTTATAGGGCTGTAGGTTTGGAGTATATATATATGTGTGTGTATATATACACATGTTTAAACGAGGTGGACACGGTTATCACTGCATTTTTCTGACATGAAACTTGGAGAGCAGAGGGTTTAGGAAACTCCTGAAGCCACACTGTCAGCGGGACTCGGGCGGTCTGGCCTTAGACCCTGCACTGTTTGCCCCTCACCACGCTGTCGGCAGACCCGGGTGGTCTGGCCTTAGAACTCACGCTGGTCGCCCCTCCCTGCCACGTTGTGGGGTTTTTCCTGCTTCTGGGCAGCATTTGATAGCTTGTGAAACAAGACCAAGACTTACTATGAGTGGATTTGCCATTATCTGAGATCCAGAACGTTTCCTGGACCTGGCGTTGCCGATGTCACGTAAGGGAAGGTAAAAACATTTTCATTGTGGTCACTGGGGCTCCTGAAATGGTATTTTTCCCAGTGAAAGTTTACTCATAAAAATCTTTTAACTCAATACTATGTGAACAGGAAGAAATGTGTTGGGCTCTAGTTAAATGTCTCAGAGCCACAGAAGTAAAAGAGGGCACCTTCCGAGCACAGCCTCCCGGAGGAGGCCAAGGACGTTTGTCTGGAGGGTTTGCCATGAAGCAGGACTTGGGCAGGGCTGGTCTGCCTAGGGAGGCGTCTGCCATGATTTAGGTTAGTTGAAGTAGTTGACGGGTGTTGGCTTGAGGTCGGTGGTCCCCGAGGAAGCCCCTACCAAGGTCGGTTTCCGTGGGATGGAAAACTGCCGTTCAGTGGCTGTAATCTTGGCTTCACGGGTCTGACATACAATCCTGCCCTCGGATACTTGGATCCCAGCCAGGTCAGATGGCCCTGAAAGGACATTCGGACTGTGATGGCTGCACCCATTCTCAGCATCTGTAGGGTCTCCTATGTATGTGTGTGTTTCCATTTTCTTTCAGCACAATTTCTCCCAGTGAAGTCGTGAGAAATAGAAGGAAAGGTGGAATGAAGATGTGATTGAGGAAAGTGTGGTGTGGTCTTCGACCTTATTTTGCCTTGGTTGGTGCTCAAGAACTCCACCTGACCTCAGAGCTGAGCGTTTCTGCCAGGAAGTCCTGCCTTTTATCCTACCTCGAGGCCTGTTGAGACACTCCAAGAAGCTTCGTTAACAAATTGCCTTTTCCTTTTACAGCAGTTGGATATATTTGCAGCAAAACAAAGGAATAACCCCCCAATATGGTGATGAAATGCATTTAAGTATAGATAGCATTCAGTCTTGAAGGGCCTGGGATTTTAATCATCTTTGGGTCATGTAACAAGTGGTGTTAGTGATTAAAATCTCCTGACAGCTTTGTTCTGCCACGTTCCTCAGTTTTGAATGATGATCTTCCTGGTGTTGTACCTTGGGAGGGGCGTTTGTGTCAGTAGAGAGCAGAGTGGTGGTTCCCAGAGGCTGCGAAAGGACAGAGGTGAGGCCCCTGAAGGACACTGGTCTTCCTGGTTTAGGGGTTTGGGGCTCAGCCACCTTCCTGTGTCCGTGTAAATTATACCCAGGATCATTTTCACTCGCCCCACTTTAGTTGAGTATTGGAGCTTCAGGATATGTGTGCCCACGTCACCTGGGCTGTGATCCTGGAGTTGGGTGAGACTGATTCCCGGGTTTATAGAATTACTCTGGGATTATTGAAAACAGAAGCACTTGAGGCATTCATAATGCTATTTCCTGAACGTAATTTATGTTCAGTTCTTCAGAAACATTTATCTGAGGAAGCATCTATAATTTTTGTTTTCTGCCACTCAGTGCTAGAAAGAATTGTGCAACACTCAAGTGAGTGGCATTATTCCTCTCCCTCCACCATGCAAGCAAGATTAAAGGTACCTCTGGCTCCCCTCAATCTTCTCATCTGCAGGGTGCCTGGCATGGCAGTGTGCTGCCTTCCGTCTTCTTTTTGGGGAGAATTAGTTGTGTTTGTGTGTACTGCTCAGCTCAGCCTCGTGCAGTTGTGTGGATGAGGAGCTTGGATGCTAGGTGACCCTCCCAGGCCTGCCTCCCACCTCCCTAGGCCTTGTTCTAAACTGACAGATAAACAGTGTGTTTTGGAAGAGGACAGCAGCAGGGCAGGAGAGAGTTTGTTCAGACTTTCTCCTTGCACTGACGTTTGAGCCTTCATCCAGCCTGGGCACTTTTACAGAGCTGCGTTTGTGTGTTGCAAACCATTCCCTCCCAGTAACCGTGCTTTCAGAGGTTTGGAAATGTGACTTAACTTATCTTCAATTTAAAGCATACTATCAAATTTTAGTGTTGAAACTGATGTATTTTATGGCCTTTATTTGATTTCTCTTGATTTTTTTTCCCATATGAGACAGGGCATCTTAAGGGACACAGCCTGGTGTTGGCCCCCTTTCCTAAGGATGGAAGTGAATTCTGAAAGCCCTTTATGTAGGCAGCGAAGGCCTCTTTTATTTTGGCCTAGTCAGGTATATAATTCTTTTTCTCTTTGGTTTTTTTGAGACAGGCAAAAAAACCTTTTTGTTGCCCAGGCAGTGGTGTGAGCACAGCTTACTACAGCCTCAACCTCCCAGGCTCAAGTGATCTTCCTGCCTCAGTCTCCTGAGTAGCCAGGACCCACAGGCACATGTTCCACGTGTCCCCATGCCTGACTTAGTTTGGTATTTTTTGTAGAGATGGAGTTTTGCAATGTTGCCCAGGCTGGACTTGAACTCCTGGACTTAAGCAGTCCAGCTGTCTCAGCCACCCAAAGTACTGAGATCACAGGCATGAGCCATCGTGCCTGGCCAAGTGTGTTTCTAATTTCAAAATTAAGAGGACACCCATCCAGTTAATTACATCTCTATTGGAATATGCTGCTTATAGTGCATTAGGAAAAATCATCCAGAACTTGGAAAAGGAGCTGGACAGACACAGCCCTTCGAGGTTGTCCGATGAACCCCTGGGGTCTTTAACTATCTGGAGGGATGTACCATGTCAGACTCACTGTTGACCGGCTGAAGCCTAGGTTTCATGAGGTTATGTGTCAGCTTGTAGTACTTTCTCTGGCAGAGATGCGAGTGACTTCTGCTCAGTGACAGGCTCATCTCAGGGACTTCATGGCCTGAGGGACGGCAGCCTGTTTGAGCTGATCGAGCAATCTCGCACTACCCTTATTTTCTGAAACGCCTATGAGTGACTTCTCACACGGTCTTTGAAGCGGCTTCATGCCCGCGCTCCTTGGTAATGATCGAATGCTTTTTTTGACCCCTCATCCCTTTCTTTGGGGTGTTCCAGTCTCAGTTCTCATGATGTGTTCTGCTTCTGCAGGAATTTCTGAAGCTGCTGAGTGTAGAAAGCACTGAGGAGGCTGTGCTCCCACCCCTGTGAGCCTTCCAGGCATCATCCTCTCCCCTTGGTGAGGCAGCGTCCATGACACAACGAGGAGGCTGTGCTCCTGTCCCCCGTGAGCTTTCCAGGCATCCTCGTTTCCCCTCCAGGAGGACAGGAGGAACCTTTCAAACCCTTCTTAAACTTGTTTTCATGTCTTTGTTTTAACAGTTTTCTTTGCATCGTCTCCCTTATCCAGAAGTGAGGGTGAACGCTGAGTTATTCACGGGAGTCAAGAAACCACACGCAGCCCAAAGTGACGTTTGTTTCCCTGAAATGATTTGTGTGTGTTCACCTTAAAATGCAACTCAGTAAAACAGGTGTGTTTTGAGGAATGAGTTTAAATTACCTAGGTAAAAATGTGACAGTTAAATTTCATCATCTGTGTGGGTGTCCACAACCCCCTTCTGTGATTGCGTGTGAGTTTGTGACTTGTGGTTATTTTTGAAGAAAGAAAATCTGTTGCTGAGGACTTCAGATGGTGTGCTGGGATTGTGTAGGGTGGACATCGGGGGCTTCAGTGTGTGGCTTCCTTGAAGAGGTTCAAATTAAGGCTGAGAGTCCCTACTCCAAAATGCTCCAAAACCTGAAACATTCTGAGCTTCCTCATGACACTCGAAGGAAATGCTCTTTAGAGCACTTTGGATTTCAGGCTGGGGATGGTCAACTGGAAAGTGAAATATTGCAAGACCCTTCTGGCCTCAGGAGCTTGGATAAGGACATGCAGGGGGCCTGTGCCAGGTATCCCTGGAGTGCAAGGCAGCCTGGGCACTCTGACTGGTTTTTTGTAGGAGCCACAGAAGGGAAAAAGAGGGTCAAAGTGGCCACGCCTGGCTCCTGAGAAGGCTGGACCAGAAGGAGGTGGATGCGGAGGACAGCAGTTGAGTCCCCAGCGTCCGGGACTCCTGTCCCTGGTGGAGTTGAGAGCCTCCTCTAGTTGTGGCCTCTCCCCTGTCAGCAGCCACTGAGGCCTGAAGGGAGAGGGGGCTGAGGAGAGGAGGAAGGATAGGCCTGCTTCTGGAGAGGGCCAGCATCGGCCTGTGCTAGCCTCGTTTGTTACTCCTGCGTCCAGTGTGCACGGCCGTGCCTCGTGGTGTAGCGGTTCCCGGGATGCACAGCGCTCTTGTCTGCAGTAACGTCTTTGTCTCCGACCCTTGGAGGCAAGTTACCTTCTTCTCCAGTGAAAAGAGGTAGAAAATCTTACAGAAATGCATTTGCTCTAATGTCTGTTTTCCGATAAGACATGGTCGCTTAGGCTAAACCTTTGTGAGGTCAAGACAGGAGGATCACTTGAGGCCAAGGGGTTGAAGACCAGCCTGGACATCATAGCAAGACCCCATCTGTATAACAGAAGTTAGCTGAGTGTGGTGGTGCGTGCCTGTGGTCCCTGCTACTCTGGAGGCTGAGGTGGGAAGATCACTTAAGGCTACAGTGAGCTGCTATTGCTCTACTGTACTCCAATCTTGGCGACAGAGCCAAGACCCTGTCTCAGAAAGAAAAGTTAAAAAAAATCCAGAAATGTCATTTTCTTTTAAAATCATCCCAAAAGAAAAATCGTTTTTTTCTAAGAATGTAAAGGGTGACTGATACGATTCTTTCCTTGCATTGTTTCTCCTTTTCGAATATTTACAGTAGTCCGTCCACATCGTCTCTCATCTCATTACAAAGCAGCAGGTGTCTTTGAGGTTAGTGGTGTTTCTCTGTGTCGCACCTTGGAGAACAGCCAGCATGAAACCTCTTACCACGATCGTGCACATCGTTTGTAGTCCCAATTAAAATCCTCTCCAGAGACGCCTGTGCTGCTTATTATAGCAGAACTTTGGTTGTGCTGAAATGTGCATTCAGCTAATGGTTTTAAGTTCATATCTGAGATGATGCTGTATAATTCCTGAAGCATATGGGATCAGTAATGATTGAAGATAATTCTGGCTGATGTCATTTGGAGGATATTTTTCACTTCAAGTTAAAACTTCCTTCGCGATAGTCATTTTGGGATTCATTTAACTATGTGCTTTATTTCATAGCTCAAATTTTCATTAGTCATTTCATACCATAGGATTTTGAAAGCAGATTTGGCAAAACCTTTCTAACAAAATGTTTGCTTATGATGTCCCAAGGAACAGCACTCAGAATTGCTGGTAACTGTGGTACATTTTAAGGCTGATGATAGAAGTCACTTGAATGGTAAGGGCTGCTTTGTGAGGCAGATGGGGTTTGAATCCCGACCCTCCTGATATGCAAGCCCTGACCGTGGCCTTCTCTCCTCTCCCCTGGGAGATGGGAAGGTGCCAGCATCTACCTCACAGGCCGTCCTGAGAACCTGGGACTAAGGGCTTGTGTTCCTCTTGCAGGTGGCACAGACGTGGGGGCTTGACGATACACACACTGCAGGCTGCCAGTGTCAGGGTAATCCAGTTTTAGTCATAAAGGTGGGATTTGCTTTGCTCCCCTGCAGACCAGGTGCGGTGCTGCTGTTGTAGCAGGTGTGTGGATCCTCTTGGGTGGTCCTCAGGTGGACAAGGAGTCACCGATTCGGATTCCCAGTGTTAGATGTGAGGGGACCGTGGACCTCATGTGTTCAGAGGGGAGGAGTAAAAAGCTTCCCTTGTATTTCCAGAACTGTCTATCCCAGGAATGCCAAACCACTGGCTTTCACCTGACGCTGTCGTAGGTGACACTGTCTGGAAATGAGGACTCATGTTCCGCATACTTGAGCCAGTACCCATCTCCCTCCAGGGCCGTGGCCCAGCCCTCCTCCTTTCGCTGGGTTGCCAGCCTGGGGATCTGTAAGCCCAGAGACGTCTCCGGTCTCGGCCCCCGCTCCCCCTGGGGACAGGAGGTGGCTTCAGGAGGCTGGTGATGAATGCCTGAATGAAGCCGACTTGTGACTGCAGTTCTGTCTAAGGGCCTCCCCGGGTGTTAGATGTCAGTAAATGACACCTGTGTGTGGATCTCATGTGATGAGAGAAACAGTGGGGGAAACCAAAGCTTGTGGAGTCTACAGGTTCTGAACTTGGAGGTGTGTGCACCTGTGTACTTGGTGAGGGGTGTGACGTCTGGAATGAGTGTGCACGTGTGTCACGTTTGTGCATGTGTGGTTGAGTGTATTTAGCAGGTGTGGGTGGAGTGAGCATGTTCATGTGTGTCGTATGTATTTGAGGGTGTGTGTGGAGTGTGTACACGCATCATATTTGGTGAGTGTATTTGAGGGTGTGTATGGAGTACATACATGTGTTTGCGTGTATACTATTGGGTGAAGCGGTGGCATGTGTGGAGTAAGCATGCACACGTGTATGCTGTGTGTGGGGTTTCTAAGTGGTCCTCCCCTGAGCCTGCTCCTGGGCCCTGCTGTCCTGGCAGCTTTACAGTTTGGTGCGTCTTTGATTCCGGAAGATTCTGGAACCAAATTCTGAAGCTGTGATCACAAACTTGCAGCCCTGGAGGACGCTGTCCTGTGGAGCCGGCACGAGGGTCTCTGTGCTGGCCTCTCCCTGGGCTCTGTCCACAGAAGAGCATGTCCGATGATTGAGCTGTGCGGGTCTGTGGCTCCCCAGCCTCGAGTCAGCCCTCGGTTCTGTCCCACCTCTGTTTTTCTTGCTGAGGGGCTCCGGGAAGTGGTGCCTGGGATGGCGTTTTCACCCTGGGGTTGCTTCGCCAGCTGCCCAGGTGCTGGCTGCCTGAGCCCTGCTGCCGTCCTGGGTGGACGGGGCTGTCGCGGGGACATCCCTGAGCACCCGCGGGAAGGCAGGTTTAGGAAGTGCCAGAGGTGAGTGTCTTCCTCTCACACTTGATTTTCTGGAAAGTTCTGGGTCTCCTGTTTTTCCCTAAGGGAAGTTAGAAACTGAGTTTCTCTTTAGGGGAACGTCTTTGCAGAGTCTGCTGTTTGAATGTTCCCCAGGTGTGGAATACTCGGGGCCGTATGTGTTTGGGAACATCCGTGTCCTGAGCGAATTCAGTAAGGAATGGAGAGAGGCCTCCTATCAGCTTGGCCTCTGTTTCCAGCTTGTTGAGGGTTGACGGCTGCTGGTATCCCAGGGAGAGTTAAACACTGGGCGGTGTGGGATGGGAATGTTTGCTCTGACAAGGACAGTGGGAAAGCATCTAAACAAACGTCGCTGTTCTCCGGGCTCCTCGGGGTCGAGCTTGTTTTGTGGTGTTGAGGGAAAGCTACCCTTGTTCCTGTTCCTCACCATTTGAAAGGTGTCCAGGACACGTTCCTCTGGAGAGGTGATGTGCGTGAGTGGGGGTCAGGTCGCAGGCTCCGAGGTTATTTGGGACCTGTCAACTGATTTCCTGAACACACAAGTGCTTGGTAAAGATGTTCCTGATTAGCTAAAACATTTCAAGAGGACGTGATAGCTGGTGGTTGTTTAAAGACTATCACAATTTTCCTGTTACTTTTTAAATGCCTGTTGAATAAGGGAGGATTCACGTATTTTTATTTTCCTGTCTGCATACTTGATATTTTGTTTTTTGTTTTTCATGTGGGCGTGCAGTTAACAGGATTTAGAAACAGTCTCAGCCCTGGGGAGACTTCAGGGCCGCCTCAGTCAGTGCTGAAGGGAGGCAGGGATTTGGGGGTTGCTACCTCCACAGGAAGGGACACCAAGGGCCAGAGGTCAGCAATCTCAGTGAGGTCACAAAGACGGGCACACCCAGCACCCTGGCCCATGTGCCTCTCCTTCACCTTTGTCTCTGCTCAAAGCTGCTCTCCTGGGTCATCACTGGTGATCTCTAGGTGCGTGCTTGCTTCTTGCAGAAGTGGTGTCTGGCTGTGGTCAGTGTGGGCCCTCAGGACTTCCATGTTTTTGGCTCACATCAATATTGGGCAGTGGTGTATGTTTGCTTTGGAGTGGTAGATCCGGTGGATTTTGGCTTTGCCAACTCATTTAATACCTGTTCTCCTAGGTGCTGGGACCCTCTCCTAAGCCGCCTGTTCTCCTAGGTGCTGGAGCCCTATCATAAGCCGCATGTTCTCCTAGGTGTTGTGACCCTATCATTAGCTGTGTGTTCTGCTAGGCGCTGGGACCCTATCGTAAACTGCTTGTGAGAGATCTCGAAGGTGCTCCTTATGAGGATCCGCTGCCTGACCTGAGGTGGAACAGTTGCAATTCAAAACCACCCCCCAGAAAAATTGTCTTCCATGAAACCCATCCCTGGTGCCAAAAAGGCTGGGGGACAGCTGGCCTAACGCGGGCTAAGATGTCAGTAGATTTTTGGACTTGGGCCTCAGTTGAAGAGGATTAGATTTTGAAAGGTGGGGTTTGAAGGCTTCTAAAGGGCAGGTTTTCATCTCCAGTGGGGCCTGGCCAGAACTGGGTAGAACTGACCCAGAAGCTGACAACTAGTCAGGCTGGCTCACTGCCTGTGTCCTGTGTGTGCAGCCTTGCTGTTTATTCAATTGTCTGGTGGTGGTGTGGATTCCATCCACAGCCTCAGAGTAGTGGAACCCATTACTTCAAGGCTGACCTTATTTAACTTTATCAAAAAGACATGAAAATCATTTAGTATAAATCTTCCAGATACCTGTATCCTTTCTTTTCCCAGAGGCTTTTAAGTATTGCAACTTAAAAATCTTCAAAAATAACTTGAAAGGAAAACCTCTAAATATATTTTTGATGAGCACCCTTGAGAGCTTTAATATGTGAAGTAAATTCCCTTGACTTTTGTATTCCTAGAAACTCGTTCATGTTTGCAGATGACTTTGTATTTTGTCAACAGTGGCCACTGGTTGGTGACCATCAACACCTGCCGTGTCTCATTTAGAAAGTTGGATGTGGATGTATTAACTTTTCAGACACACAAACACATGGGCTGTTTGTTTTTGGTTTTGATTTTTTTGGTTTTTTTTCTCCCCCCAGCTGAATTCAAGAAAGGGAGACAAGCAGACAGAGTAAGTACCAGAAAGCGTCTAAGTGGCTGGGTGGGGGATCCTACTATGGTGTTGGATTGTGTTCTGCCAGACATCGCTCCTCGAAAAGCTGACCCTGAAACGGCTGGCATTGCCCTCACCCTGGGACATTCGTCTGTCTCACCAGAAAATGAAGAATCTGCCAGAGTACTGTGAGTCAAATTCAGTCAGAACTCGATTAACTAAGAGGCTTTGTCTCAAAGGCCAAAACATGAGGACACATTTTTAATTTTTAAGGAGTGCTTCATTGTGAGTCAGTTCTGATGTGTACTGCATTAGGAAACCTCTGAACTTCCACGGTCAGGCCCAGAACTCTGAGGGAAAGTGGTTGTGCCCTTCCCACTGTTTTTGTCACTAGCTGTATTGATTTCCTTAAAAACCCTTTTTATATGAGTTCTATTATAGTTTGAAAAAAATTCACTTAGGTAGAACTGGAAGCGTTTGCGCCGTGTTAATACTCATGACCCGTTCTGGGTCTCGGTGTATGTGTACTGTATAAATGTACATGTGTGTATGTGGTGTACACATACTACGTGTATTTCCACTGCATGTATTTACAGTGTATAGGTATGTACACTACATTTGTGTCCTACACACGTGCATGCTGTAGGCATGCATGTACATGTGTATATGTGTGTATCTACGGGGATGATTATATGCACACTAGTTGGACACCTATCTGTTCTACATGTGTACATACATGCATGTATTTAATGCCATATACATACCTGTGTACGTGCACCATGTGGGTATGTGCACATTATTTCTGCAGATGTATATATACATATGTGCACACAAGCATGCATGTACACTATGCACACTGAATGAACTTCTGGATATGTACACAATAATACGTATACATGCTGCATATGTACGTACACTATTGCATATGTGTATACGTTTTATACGTTAGTGTACTGATGTACATTGTATACATGTGCATATGTGTACACTGCACATGTGTATGCATGCTGTAGTGCACCTACGTACATTGGATAAGAATGTATGTTATATGCATGTGTATACATATAGCAAATAGCATACCTGTGTACATACGGATGTGCATGTGTATGCCATATACATGTACATACAGGTTATAGTATACCTGTGTACACTGTATGCATATAGACGTGTGTACATGCTCTGCATGTACATACATGTTAGCATACCTATGTACATTTGCTATATGGATGTGTGTATGCTCTATGCTTGTACACACGTAGTGAACTTATTTGTACACTATATATATTTGGATGTGTGTACACTCTATGCATGTACCCTACATGGATCTGGATGTGTGTGCACTCTGTACGCACGTAGTGCACTTATGTACACTCCACGTATTCGGATGTGTGTACGCTCTATGCAGGTACACGTGTTACAGTGTGCCATATACGTACGTTATGTGGATGTAAATGTGTGTGTGCGCTCTATGGCACCAGGAATAGGGCTCCCGCAGGGATCCAAGAACGCACCATCTCGCTGGCACCGGAGAGTGTAGGATGAAAAAAGTTGTTTGTTACAACCTAGTTGAAATTTGGCAGGTTACTCTACCCTTTGCAACAATCTAGGAACAGTCACTTCATTGATGTGTGTGTTCCTGAAATCATAAACAGCTCTGTGAGGTGTGTCTCATCCCCAGACGAGAGAGGGAACTGAAACAACAATGACTCGGTCACTTAAGTGAGGTAGAACTAACAGAGCAGCTGTCTAGCTTTCTGTATTATAACTTTGTCAGCAGCTCAATGAGAAATCGGCACTCATCAGGAAATGTGTCCACTTTCTACTGTTCTTTATTCGTGGCGTATTAACTGCCTCGTGTTATTCCTCACGATGTAGCAAAATCTCTCCTAGAGTTGTGAATATAAACAGTTCATGACAAATGTAGTATCTTCTTTGTAACATTGAAAACGATATGTAAGTTCATCTTCAGATATTGTTTGGAAGGATGAGAAGGAAGATGTTTAGGACAAAAGAATAGAGAGCTTTCAAGTAAACAGGGAAAATAAGGACTTTGTGCAAAATATTTCCAAATTTGGAATTTGAGAATACTAAATCTCACATCTAAGATCATAGGTAGTTTTTTTTTTGGGGGGGGGGGTTAAAATTAGTACTTGGTTTTCCATGCCTTTGGGAATTTCAGTCCTGATGGAGGATTGCAAGAATAATCTGATTTTTCAGAACAGAAGGGCAGTCTGTCTCAAAGGTAAATTCCAGGTTGTACCATAGAGAAATAGAAATTGCTGTCAACTTTCTGTAAGGTTCTTCAGTTCTTTCCTCTTCTGTGGTTAAAAAACCATCTCTGGGTTTAGTCTCAGCCAAGTTCCTCTTATGAGGTTGCCTTACATTTCGCACAGCTGTTGAGAGTCTTCATCATTCGTAGTTAACTTGTTAAAAGCAAAACCTTGTACTAGTTAGATCTGGGCACCTTGAAGGCAGGGGTTTGTTTTATATTTTTAAGAAGCAGCAGGGTGATGGCAGGGCTAGGGCCCTTCATCCCATCATGCATTCCTCTGAGCTTTCAGAGCTCTCACTGCATGCTGAGTGGTGTTGGCTGTTTAGGGTTTAAATAGGAAGACGAGGCTCTGCGACTTGGGACGCTCTTACCACCTTCATAGAGAGCTTGGTGACAGTTTAGCGTGACAGTTTGTGCCCCTGCTGTGTATACTTTGTTACGGCCTCACAGAAAGGGTATTGATTTAAACGTGACTAATTTCTTCATGTTTATTTTTGCCTTTATTCCTAGTTACAGTCCTGATAATTTTTCTTCCTTTGAAATCTTGCTAATGGCTAGTGAATTAGTGATAAACTATATTTACGTGTTCTCTAAATCTAGCAATTTAATTGGAGGTTATTCTTCTTGCACCATGTGTCAGTGCTATGTCAGGATGGCTCAGTTTTACATTGTCAAAGGATTAACTAGAGCAGGATGCAGCCTTACTGGAAATTGCTCGTTTGTGAAATACAGGCACTTTATTTTTTGTTATACTCGAGGTGTGTTCAAATGTAAACATTTTGAGCCATGTTAGAAGGATATACAAGATTGTAATGAAGAAAGCAGCAACTTGATCAAGTACTAGCTAATGAATTTTATGTTTTAAGTATATGGACTGTGGACCTTGGCAATCAGTTCTCATCTTGACCTTTTATTGTTTTATTAGAATCTTGCTCTGTCACCCAGAATGGAAGGGTAGAGCCCAGGAGTACAATTTCCATTCACTGCAACCTCTACGTCACAGGTTCAAGCGATTCTTATGCCTCAGCCTCCCTAGTAGCTGGGGTTACAGGGTGTGTGCCACCATGTCTGGATAAATTATTTTTTGTAGAGATGGGGTTTTGCCATGTTGGCCAAGCTGGTCTGCAACTCCTGACCTCAAGTGATCCACCCACCTCAGCTTCCCAAAGTGCTGGGATTACAGGTCTGAGCCACCATCGCTGGCCTGACCTTCTGTTCTAATATTGGTTATTCAGTCTCGATGATAGCACCTGGTTGTATTAACTTGGGGTAGAAAGCACAATTGCAATGAATCTGGTTGTGTATATACGTGCTGACTTAGCGTTCATGGCAGCACTGTGAGGTGGGCATTGTTCCTGAAGGAAGGCCGATGGGCAAGTCGGGGCTTAGATACGGGACTTGTGGGCAATCACTGCTGTTTCCCATGGCTGAGATCAGGCCTGTCTGTCGCCTGTACCCTGAACTCTGAACACACAAACGAGCAAGTGTCAAGAGTCGGTGCTCGAGTGTGATGTGGCCTGTGGTGTTTGCCTCGCAGCGCTGCTTTGGCTCGGGGTAACAGGGCAACAGCTCCCTCCCTCGTTCGGCTGCCTGGGAGTCCCAGGAGAACCCACTGATGCCGTTTATAAATGCCGGACATCGAGCGTTCTCCTTGGTACCAGCACATCTGGAATTGGACAGCTTGGTTAGATTCTCGGCCAGCAAACCTGTACAAGAGTGTGTGAACTCTGCGTTTGCTTCGCCCGGACAAAGGTGAATTCGTGGTCACTACTGGATGGCAACAGGTGTGGCCTCAGGAGCAGCACGGAGACAGGCACCCGGGTGCAGGAAGAGCATCTGCAAGAGGGGGTGGGGAAGGTGACAGACACAGGTGCGAGTTTAGCTGTTACCGTGGATGGGGGGTGGTTGGGTAAGACCAGATTTTCTCATTGTTGCCCCTTTCTGAAAAAGACCCTGAATTGACTTCTCTGTGGCTCCTCGCGCCTCCTTGTCAGGTTGGAGGAGACTGCTCTCCTGGCTCAGGCCCTGCTTGCGGCATCACGGAAGCTGCTGTTGCTTGCCCTGCCCTCCCTGTGATGTCCTCTGTGCTGTTGTCCGGGAACAGTTCTGCCGAGCAAGCTTGGACTCTGCTCCCTTCTGCTCTTGGATTTCGTGTCTGGAAAGCTTGTGTTCTTTCCTGATTTTTGATGATGCTGAGCTATGTTTTTGCAAGGGTCACGCGTGCCTATAGCAGGGAGAAGCCCCTTTGCAATTTTAACATCTTGACGCTCTCAAGCAGAGCTTGCTATCGAAGTTGACAGACTCCTGTGTTTTTGTTTTGGCAGAAACTGAATTTCAGTCCTAGGACAGCTTCAGCACACTTGATCCTAGCTCTTCTCTCTCACTGCTCCCCTCGTGTGTGGCAGAAATCATATGCCCTGAAGTTTACCAGTCCCTTCATTTGAAAATCAGTTAGTGTATGTGATCCTCATGAGAATTTTACTTTTTATAAAAGCAATCGCAAAGACTGGGTTTTGCGAAACCAGTGTTTTATGTGTATATTAATTGCACTCACAATAAGCTTTGTCTTCTAAATATTTCATGTTTCAGATTAGCCCTGGAATCATGCCCTGGAGTAGTTTTGCTATTCCGCTTTTATTTTTGGCTAAGGTAAAGTTGAGAACATTGTGATATTAGATGTAGTGAGTCCTTTTAGTTTCTTCTGTGTCTGTTTTCCTTTAAGCCAGAACCAGCAGACTGATACCAGTTTGTGAGCACCTGGCATCTCCCAGGCCTTTCCTGGGTCTTCCCTCCGCTGTCTTGTGGACAGGGCAGTCATTGGTGGAAGATGAACTTGAGAATCTGTGTGTGGAATTAAGTAAATGTCATAGCTCTCTTCTGTGACAAACTGAATGACATTAAGCCCAGTAAATTGTAACAGCAGACTTTGCACATACAAAGCATTGAACACCAGGAAGGTAACCAGGCTGCGATGCTTCTGGTCCTGCACAAGACCTCCGGTATCACAGCGCATTGAACATACTGGCAGCATTGAGCGTTTGAAAATGTTGTGTACGTACCATGTCCGTGATTTTCGAGGGCCTGGATAAACACCTCTGGTTATCGCAATCTTTATCAATGGGAGCTTAAGGTTAGTACTGGGGCAGACTGTGTTTTAAAGAATTAAGGTGTCTCGAGTATGTTTCAGTTTTCCCATGAAGAAGAAACATGTCAGCTGTTCTTTCCTGGACTGTGGCTATCACAGTGCCCCACCACGGTCGGTCACATGTTTACTTCCCCTCCATTTAACCGGGCTGGGCTTGGGCCAGAGTACTTCGGTTGTCAAATGTCATATGAGGCTGAGGAACTGTCTTCTGCTTCATCATTAGCTTATGGAAACACTGTTTTCCAAAGCATACTCTCCTTTATCATTTGTGTTTATATAAAATAATGGAATGGTTATTTTAACTGTGCAGTTTCCTATGTTTGGTTATTTAATTGCAGAAAGATAATGGTTTTATTTTGCTAAAATCTGTGCTAGGAATTGTGCAAAATCTTTGTGAAATGCCCAGTTTACTAGCTTAAGTTATAGATCTTTGTATAGAAAAGAAAAAGCCTATTGCTATAAGGAGCATTGTCTTTATCGATGCAAAAAGCTTTAAACTTATTGGCCGTGTAGTAGGTAAAAATGCATCAGAATGTGACGAAAATTGAGAAAAGCATTGAAGTTTTAAAATCTGCTCTGCAGTTTTCTTCAACTCCCTTGCAAGATACTTAATTTGAATAAAAGACAGAATAAAGTGTTCCCACTGAGGAAAGTGGCAGGAGGACTGTTTAGAATGTGTTCTGAATCTGAGCAGTCCTGCCACACTCGTCTGTGATGTGGCGGTGTCCATGGTGTCACTTTTACAGAACTTTAAGAATGCCTCTGTGAATAAAATACATTTTATTCTTAGTATTTCTGTTTTGAGTTTTGAGGTGTGTAAAACATGTTAATGGTTTCTTTCCCTTACAGAATTTGCTTCTTCTTTTTTTTTTTTTTTTTTTTAAATGCCTACAAGACTCTGAAGCACATTAATCGCTTAAAAAGGAAAGAAAAAAAAAAGGGCCAGGCGTGATGGCTCACGCCTGTAATCCCAGGGCTTTGGGAGGCCGAGGCGGGCGGATTGCTTGAGCCTCGGAACTCGAGACCCAGGGAACCAGCCTGGGCAACCTGGTGAAATCCCATCTCTACGGAAAACACACAAATTAGCTGGGCATGATGGCTGCACACCTGTAGTCCCGGCTACTCCAGAGGCTGAAGAGAATCGCTTGAGCCTGGGAGGCGGACCTTGCAGTCAGTGGAGATCACGCCCCTGCTGTCAAGCCTTGACAGAGTTGGGACCCTGTCTGAAAAACAGCAACGTTCATAACGTATGGGTGAACTGCCCGGCTGCTCTGTCTAGAGTAGAATAAATCTAATTATGTTTTTGCCTTTTATTAGCATTGAAATTTTCTTAATTATCCCTTTGTTTTCAGTACATTGTAGCAATATATTGCCGCTTAGAGTCTGGAACAAGTAGGCTTCTCTGGATCAGGTTCTTACTGGATGGCTAAAACTTAGAATGATTTTTCCCTTCCTTGGATGTGACTTATAGAACTTTGCCTTTTGAGGTGATGTGCTGCATTTGATAGCGGACACAGGAATGCCCGAAGAATTCACTTACAGGGCTAAAATATACGTGCTTTGTAGTGTTTCCCTCCTAGAATGAAAACGGTACCTCTCATTTGTGGGTCGATGATGCTATTTGCTGAAAACTTTTAAAATTTTATTTATTTTATTTTATTTTTTTCAGACGGAGTCTTGCTCTGTCGCCGAGGCTGGAGTGCAGTGGTGTGATCTTAGCTCTCTGCAAACTCCGCCTCCTGGCTTCACGCCATTCTCCTGCCTCAGCCTCCCGAGTACGTGGGACTACAGGTGCCCGCCAGCACGCCTGGCTAATTTTTTGTATTTTTGGTAGAGACGGGGGTTTCATCGTGTTAGCCAGGATGGTCTCGATCGCCTGACCTTGTGATCTGCCTGCCTCCTTCTTCCAAAGTTCTGGGATTACAAGCATAAACCGCCGCCCCCGGCCAAATACATGTTTGTTTACTGCCTCAGTCCTCCGTTGGGTAGCCCTGTTCTTCGTCGGATATTCAGGGAGCGGGGGCATCTTGAGTCTTGAAAGGTGTGCTCTGCGAGATGGGAATCTTCCGGCTGCTTATTTAGGGAATCCTGCCGGCTGTCATTTACTGGAGAGCGCAGTTTCCTGGCTGCCCTGGTCTTTGAGGGGAGGGAGACTGAGGGGTCATTTTCCCACCTGGACCAATGTGTTTATTAAACCTGGTTTGTGTATCATTTGGATCTTTTTATGAAGGAAAAGCTACATCTGTGACTTTCAGATGAGTGGAAGTCATGTTAAAAAATATATATATATAAAAATATATATATATATATAAATATATATATATATAAATTATATATATATATAGGCTACTATGGAGAAGTTTTGTCCTTGTGACCTGTGAATACAGTCACAGGAGAGCAGAATGTTCATGGTGTGGGTGCTTACAGTGTACATGCAGAGTCACATTCTTCACTAGTATTATGTTAAAAAGTGACAAATAAGAGAAAAATATTTTGCTCATTACAACGTCGGTAAGAAGCTGGCAGCACTCTTGTTTTTGGAGGGGTGTGAAGGGAATATTGAGAAAGTGTCATCAACATTAGACTCGCCCACTCTGCAAATCCTGTGCCAGCTGGAGTGAGGACCCCGTGATGGAAAGATGCACCCCTCTTCCCGGAAGGAGTTGAATCTTTGTAGCGCTCAGGACGCATGGTTCATCTCTATATAAAGGCAGAGTGTGAAACGCCGTGGAGGCTGAGAGAAGCGATGTGGTTAGCAAGTATGAGTGAGACGTTTGGGGCTTGTTAGCACCTGGCGTGTGTGCAGCAAGCTTTGCTATCTGCACATGTGTGATCCTTAGAACACTGGCGTCTGGAGCCATGGGGGCTGTCGAGGGCCCCAGCTCCTGGCGGGCTGAGGAGTTCCCTGTTACCACCAGGATAACCGTGATTTTTGAAGGCTGTCACTCAATCCCAAGTCCTGGAAGGGGGCTCCTTTCAGAGAGGAAAACACCCCTAGAGCCTCAGGCAGAATTCAGTGATTTTTCTTATAATGTTGCTTAGATTTCGCAAACATGAAACCAAGAACATATTTCAGAATGCTTATGGTTCTTTTGTAACCATGGAAACAAAGTAAGTTGCAGTCGATGGACAGTTTGCGGAAGCTGAACTGCCTACATCGTGAGCACGGCGCTCTCCCTACCGCCCTGGGCCTTGCTCCGGTTTGCTGGGGAGGCTTTGCAGGGCCTCTTGGCTGGGATACCTCTCTCATGTCCCATGTTGCTACCCCTGGTCACAGCCATACTGCTGGGCACCTGCGCCGTGAGGTCACTGAGTGGACACGGAGCCGCGGGGCAGCAGTTGGTCAGGAGGTGGCATCCACATGGTCCGAAACAGGTTTCTGTTCATTAAGAATGATCATTGCAATAAAAACAGAGTGAAAGAAAACTCTACTGACCTGAGAATGCGTCCGCTGAGTTGCATAGGGAAGTGCAGTGAGGAAGGTGAGGGCTGAAAGGAAATGAGGGAGGGAGAGGAAAGGAGAGAAGGGAAGCGAAAGGGGGAGGGCGGATGGGAGTGAAGAGGGAGATGGAGGAGGAAGAAGAGAGAGGGCGATGGGCAGGAGCCTGGGAAATGTGTCCCAGAGCCGGTTCCTGACCGTCGTGGGTGCGTCAGAGCTGATCTTCCAGGAGAGGTGGCCTGGGAGGGCTGACCCTTAGGAAGTGAGGGCCAGGGGGAGCTGATTTTTTGGCCCTCAGCGGGGCTGTTGTTGACCTGAGATACAGTCGATAGTTTTCCTGAAGAGATCGTCTGCACAGCCACCGTTTGCTGCCAGGTTGGATAGAGAAGTGCTCCTCCCCATGGATTCTTTCTAGTTTGTGGATTTTTCCCAGTTTACCTGAGCAGCCTGTCAGTGGAAATGTCGGGGATTACTAACATGTCTCCATTCTACAGAGCAGTCGACCAGCTTCCAATCCTGTAGTTGTTGGGGGCACCATTCCGGTCCTGTCAGTGCCGGCCCAGCGTGGAAGCCGCAGCCCGAGGCGCTGGGAAACCTGCGGGGCTCTCACTGCCAGGGTTCTGATGGGAATCGAGCGCTGGAAGAAAGATGTCCTTAGGGCAGAGCCTGGCGAGGAGGGGGTGCTGCTGTTGCAGCAGTACATGGAATTTCAAATGACAAATGAAACAAGCTTTTAATTATGACCAGAGCCCTATGCTCTGCGTTTCTTCAAATGGAAATGTTGTGCTGAAATGAAATTGCTGTTAATCGGTTGCCTCATGCAAGACGCAAGACGGAGGGCTGGGAGCAAAGTAGAACGTGGACTTATCTACAAAGCTTCCTCCTCCCAGACTATCATCAGTTGGATGGTGCTACACAGGAATATGTGAGAATTCGTGTGAGAAAGGTGATGGGTGCAGACCTGTGTGACCGGCAGGTGTGGGGGAGGTTTGAGAGAAGCTTTTGGCTGAAGTGATGTCAGATGCAGGAGCTGAAGTGTGATGTCTGTCTGGATGGAAGAGCACACACGCCTCTGGGCTGCGGGAAACAGATAAAGGAGGAGGTGGACAGACGTGAGTCGTGTCTTAGGAATGGTAGCAATTCAGGCAGACCCAGGATCAGGCTCCCACGGGGGAGGAGTGGATATCAGGACCCAGGGAGCGTGGGGCGGGGGTCATGCCCAGGCCTCTGCGGGTCTTGCTCTTGTGTCAGCAGGGCCCTGTGCTTGCCCTCCTTAAAACTTTCCTGATCCATAAAATGGGCACGACAAAATCCACCTTGTGACACTGAAGCTTAAATGAGATGATGTACATGGTGTCTTCCTTCCCTTCCTGACACATCCTAGACTCACAGCTATGGTAGCAGCGACAGACTGGATGGAATGCTGGAGCCCCTTTGCGCCTGGTGAAGCCACATGGATTTGTGCAGTGCTGGCGACTGTCTCTGAAAGCCTTTGGTCATGGCAGTGGCAGCCTGGAGTGGCTCCTGGCATACTTGAGTCTGTGGAGTGCAAGGTTGACTGGAGCTCCGGGGCCATTGATACTATCCAGGGGTGAGCTGATGAGGCCCTAAAATATGGGGGAAGGCCGAGAGGACTTGGCTGCCAGAAGCATTGTAGATTTCTGGCTTCGAGAACTTGCTGACTTATGAACATAGGAAGGTAAACCCAGATGGCTCCAAAATTGTTAGTCCAGAAGAAAGGTGGGAGGGTACAATTGCTGACTAGGTCATGGTTGCCCTGTCCCTTTGTTTCTGGCCATCGTTTCTCCTCCCTCCCCCTGCCTTTGTGGGCTGGAGGGCCTGAGCCTGCACAGCGGTCTATTTCATGATGACAATGGCCGATTATTACCCTGCAGTAAGAAGTCTCTCCATTTTATTTGGCAGCAGTAGTTCAATAAATTTAAGGAGTGATGGTGTAGTAGTATTTGTTTTGTTTGTGCTTTTTTTTTTTTTTTTTTTTAGTGTCATTTAACTGAATGTTATTTCCAATTTCACTGATCACTTTGAGAGGCCAAAACATGCTTTGATTTGTTATTTTGTGTTTGAGCTAGTTTATTGCCTCACAGGAATGCCAAGTATTCTGTTGTCACACATCATTAAGTATCTCAAATTGTGTTACTATAATACTTAGCTGAATTACCTCCCTTATTTTGGCTTTTAAAAATCTAAAATCTGTGTGAAACACAGGATGGTGCATCTCCATTGAGGGTTGTTGAGAAGTGTGACTTTTGCTGGCATGCTTGAGAATCAGTGACATTATTTTATAGAAACACTTTGTAACTGACAGCAAAGCTAGAAGCTCCTGTAAAGGGCAGAGTAGGCAACGTGTTATGCTTTGAGGGCCATAGAAGTCTCTGCATATATTTCTTTTGTGAAAACGTCAAAGTGTAAAAATCACTTCTGGTTCCCTGGCCAAGGCTCGGTCGGGGATCGTGGTTTGCAGACCCTTGACAGCAGCTTAGTTGAAAGCTGGTCTCCCATGCGGTGAGCAGGAGCCTACCTCATTGCTTCAGCCAGAAAGATGCTGCCCTCATGCTGAAATTTACTTCAAACAAACTTGAAAGCTCTGGCACCGCTGCTCATTTCCATACTGTTGCAGGCTATCTAAAATACGGAGGATGCCGTGGCGTTTTGATTTTGTTACTCCTCTTGAAGGGCTCTGAGATGGCTCATCGCGAGTTAGACATTTGCAGAAATGATCAAGCAGAGCTGCAGTCATCTTGCAGATCAAGTGAAGTTTTTTCTGAAAGCTTGTTACAGGCTTAAATTTCTGATCCCGTTCCATCCACTGATCTTGTATGATTGGTTTTGTTTTGCACCCATTTGGGTCTGTGAAGCGTCTCCCCACCGTGGTAGAACTTTAGCTCTGATTTCATGCATGATTCGATATCCTTCCTCCTCTTCTGTGAGGAGAAAGCGCTGTAGCTCCTGCGTGGTTTCCGGCCCCTCCCTGCACGCGGATGGATTGGGAGGTATTTGTGGTGTGTGAACTTGCTACCCCCAAAGGCTCCTTGTTGACTCCCCTGGACCAGACTCTTCCCTACTCCCATGGACTGCACTCCTCCCTCCTGGTTCATTCCCCGGACCACATTCCTCCCTCCTCCTCCCTGGCTCACTCCCCTGGACCACACACGTCCCTCCTGGTTCACTCCTTGGACCACACTCCTCCCTCCTGGTTCACTCCCTGGATCACACTCCTCCCTCCTGGTTCACTCCCTGGGTCGAACTCCTGCCTCCTGTTTCACTCGCTGGGCCGAACTCCACCCTCCTCCCTCCTGGTTCACTCTCCTGTGTCCCCACGCCTCTCTCCTGGTTCACTGCCCTGGGCCCCCACGCCTCCCTGTTGGTTCACTGTCCTGGGCCCCCATGCCTCCCTTCTTCTTCACTCCCCTGAGCCCCCACTCCTCCCTACTCCCCTGGGCCACTTTCCTCCCTCCTGGTTCACTCCCCTGGGTCCCCACTCCTCCCTCTTGGGGTCGTGTTAGTTTCTGCTGTGCTTGTGCCAGCACGATAAGGCTGAGTGGCAGCTCCAGGGCTATGGCTGCGCGCGCAGCTGTGGTGTTAGTGCAGAGAACTGTGGGGATGCAGCTGCCCTTGCTGTGATGCTTCGAGTGTCACAGTCGGTATGGGAAACTGGGTGGGATGTGGATGTCCCAGGAAGGGACAGGAGCCTCCCCTCAGCCTCTGTCAAACAGTTCTCAGCCAGGCATGGTGGCTCATGCCTGTAATCCCAGCCCTTTGGGAGGCCGGGGTGGCTGGATCACCTGAGGTCAGGAGTTGGAGACCAGCTTGACCAATGTGGTAATTTTTGACACGTTAAGGATTAAGGAAAATGACTCTCACTCGTTTGCCTTGCTTTTTAATTGATGATTGGTGTAGCCCAGTAGTCTGAACTTGTTAAGCAACCATTCTTACTGAAAGACTAATGTTTAAAAGTGTCTTCCTCTGGACACGTCTTTGGCTGCTGTAATCAAATGCAATGTAATCAAATGCAATGTAATCAGCACTGGTTAATGGCTTTCCTTGTTTGGTTAACAAATGCTCCTCAGAAACTTTGGTTTCTTGTTATTTTCATTTATAATTATGTTTTAAGCCTTCTAATTTTTCTAGCTTTCCTGCGAGTTGGGAATAACTGTGATGGGTGCTTAGTTTGGGATGTTGACGTATACTCTATGCCCAGCTACTATGCCATTGTGTGAACACTGATTTCTCACTTTCTCATGAAGACTGATTTCACCTAGTTTGGTAAATTCTATTAATTTTAAGGAAGGGGGTGGAATGCAACTGCTGTTAGGAGGCTTTTTTAAGGATCGGGGAAATGTTGCCATGATTATTACCGTTACAGAAGGAACATAAAAATACGTGCTGCCTTCAGTCATGATGAATATGTAAGTCCGCGTCTGGGACTGCAGAAAACGGCAGCCCCAAATCTTAAAATCGTGTGGATGTACCAAGCCCATCTGCAGGGCACTGTGGAGCAGCCTGCATTAGCCGAAGTTGGCCCACAAGCCCTGAGGGATTGGTGTCTGAGTTATGATAAGGCTCTGACTTGGGATTTAACAGATCTCCTAATACTGTGATATTCTAAACAAAGACATGATAATGCCCAGGGAGCCCAGTGGGCACCTGTAGGCAGTGTAGGTGAGAAAAGGTTCCAAAGAAGATTCCTGCAGCTCAGCTAGGAGGATTCTGTAAGGCAGTAGACACATCAATGTTCACATGGGAGTGTTGAGCTATATTCATTCCTTTTAAGCAGCCAGGCTTGTGTGTGTTTTTAGGGGCACTCACATAGCGCCCCTTCCACCCTCACTGCCGGTTGTGCCTGTTTGATGTTGCGGATTTCTGTGTTAAGTGTGTCCACTCTCCAAATGTATCTCTGTCTCTAGAATATTTTAGAGTAGATCATTTATTGTTTAAACGCTTGCTTTTAGTGAGGAAGAAATCTTTAAAACGGGCCATACAGACCCTGCTATAAATGTTGAACAATGGAATGTGTAATGTTTAACACGTAGTGTTTAAAGTAGAAGACAGTTTAATTTAGAAATCCTGTTGGAATGCCAACTTAAATTACCACCATCCGTATGCATATGGAAAAGAATGAGAGAGAATGTACAGAATTGGAATTTTGTCTATTTTGTCGAGATTCTGTAATGTATCAGGTACAAGCCTCACTTCATGATTTAACTGCATGAAGCTGAAATTACAAACCTTGACAAAAACATGCCTTTGAATAGTGAGCCTTTATCCTCCTTGAAATAGTGATTTATTCACTAAAATGTCCACCTGCAACTTTGTCAAACACATTTGTTGCATTAGTTCTCAAGTGAGCTCAGTTTTCCAGACAGGGAGATTATTATTGCTTAAAGTTTGTCCTGATGATGTTGGTGAACAGGGAAAATCCTATGATGTGGATCCTCTGTATGTGTTAAATATCAGATGCGGCCTGCCCAACCCTCTGCCTGTAACTGGGAAGCTTGACTCTCAGGATCATTGTAGAGAACCTTGAGGAAAGCAAAACAAAAAGCCTCTGGAGTAGCCAAAGATGTAGCTGATTTCATGCAGTAAAACTTACACATTTTTCTTTAAAATGTATCCTTCGGAACCTCAGTTTGCTGATTATTTTAGAATCACTGTAGTCTGCTGACAGCAGTCGTGGGAACAGGTGCATGGCCCGGCTGGTGCAGGAGGGTCTCAGAGCGGAGCCACACTGCTGACACCGAAGGAGGGGCCGGAGCCATCACGCTCGTGACTAATGCAGATGGCCTTGGCTGACCTCCAGAAGAGGAAACGTCAGTATCCAAGGAGGAAAAAGTCTATTAGTTTCATGAGTGTTTGCCTTTGCAATGGCTACAACCCTGAGTTTGTGGCACCTGCTGTCTCTGGAATGAGGAGTCTTCCCTTCCTGGCAGACAAGCTCTAGATGGGAACAGGAGCTGTGATTGCTGGATTGAAGAGGTTTCCTTCTTGGGGAGGTGGCCTTCGAGCCTGACATGAAGGAAGCTGTGACTGGCGGGAAAGGGCCTTGGAGACAGTGTATTTACCAGGAGGGTCAGTGACTGAGAACCATCCTGTTCCGAGTGTTGCCATTCTGGTTCTAGAGTAAACTTGGGGAGAAACAACAGCCAAAAGCCCCGAGGAATATTCTGTGATGTTGATGACATTTGGTAGATTTGTTGCTGAGACTCTGAAATGAGAAGCCCTGGAGGTGCAGGTCTATCAGGCCATGCGACGTGAGACAGCTGCTGCTTCAGGGGTTGGAGTCCCCGTGCCAGAGGCTCAGTCCTGCAGAGACTTCTGCACAGTGGGCAACTGATGCCTCCGGTTGATTGTGAGTCCCCCAGATGAATACCCATGAAAGGTACCGTGTCAGCAAAGAGTCAAACTCTGTGAAGCATTTGGAGATTTATTCTGAGCCAAATGAGTTACCATGGCCCTTGATACTGCCCTCAGGAGATCCTAAGAACGTATTCCCGAGGAGGTCAGAGCCCAGCCTGGTTTTATAGCTTTTAGGGAGACATGAGACAATCAATCAAATAAATGTAAGATATACATGGGTTTGGTCTGGAGGAAATCCTCCAGGTAGCTTCGGAGAGAATAGATTGTAAATGTTTCCCATCAGACTAAACGTCTAAGTTCTGTCTAATTCCAGAAGGGAGGTGGGGTGATGAGGCAAGTCCGACCCCCCAGCGATCATGGCCTGGACTAGTTTTTCAGATTAGCTTTGGAATGCCCTTGTCAAAAGCCGGGGCTGTTCAGATGGCCAAAGTGGCTTCGAATTCTAATGTTTTTACAACCAGAAGGTGATTGTGTTTTTTTCTGTGGATGACAGCCAGTGTGGTAATTAATATTTTGTTAGCAGATTAATTTGGAAGTCAATGTGTTTTCAAGTATGTTAATTATTAAATCATCAACAAACAGAGAAGGGCTTACTTTGAAAGCAGCCTGAGACTCAAGAGGCTCGGCAAAGAAAACGATGGACTTGGGAGAACTGATTCACGTGTTTACTGTGCCAAGTTTCAGGCATTATGAGAAGTCTGTGCTGATACATTGTGACTTGAGAACTTAAATCTTGATGGACTCTTAAGAGTGAGGCTTTTTTCTTTTTCTTTTAAACGGTCAGCGTTTCTGTCTCCTGTGTTTTGTCTTCCAGCTGTGGAGCACTTTAGGTTTGTGTTCACGTGGCGTTGTTCCCTCAACCACCAGGTTTGTGGCTCCGCGGTCCTTCCCGCCTTGATCGTGTCTTCCCCGCCCCATGGGTTTTATCCTGAGGACGGTTCTCCGCTGTGTGGAGTGGAGGATCAGTGGACACTGGCTTTACCGACTCATTTTCTATGTAGCTCCCAGTTTCTCAAAATCATAATTGTCTTGGATTCCCTGTGAAACTGGGAATCAGGCCTTGGGCACTGTGCTGGGTGGCCTTGGGTGCAGTACTGGGGCAGGAGGGAGAGATGAGAATAGGAAGGACGGGTTTGTCAGGGGAAGGAACCCTTTGCCGCATTCCTGTGTCTGTTTTAGGTTAAAGATGAATGGCCGGGTGGTGGAAGTCTCCCCTGCTGTGGCTGGACCTCGCTGTGCTGAACCCTGAGCAGGGGCCCCAGCAGCTGCCTCCTGCCAGGCCGGGGCCACAGGGCTGGGCTGCTGCCTCTAGGGTGGGTTGCGAGGGCTCGTGCCAAGTTGCAAGGGTCTGCACCGCTCCTGTGTGACCTGAGGGGCATGGGGGAAGCTGGTCTGTGCTCCTTACCTGGGAGAAGTTGAGCTCACCTGGGCCCAGAGCCTCGGGGGAGGTATTAAGGCAGAGGCCTGGAATTCCTGCTTTCCCCAGACAACAAGAAAGCTCAGTGTTGCACCTGCTCTGAGATGCCCTCAGCAGCCATATATAGTTGACTTGAACATGAGGGAAGGTGCCAATTAACCCTGCTCTGTAGAGAGCTTTGAGGAGTCCAGGCCCTGGGCCCCGGGCTTTTTAATATGTTCCTTCCTGAACAAAAAAGAACAAAAGATCCCTGTGGCTGATGCCGACTGCATGGGGTAGGACATGCTGAGCTTGCGTGGGGCTTGCCCCTGAGTTTCCTTGGTGCTCCTCCCAGCCCCCACAGACACCAGCCTTTCCAGGCCGAGGCTTGTCCTGTTTAGACCCTTGTTGGTGGGGTCTGTGGTCCTGGATCGAGGGCCCAAGCACTTCTTTCATGATTATAAATGATTCACCAGAGACGCACGGCTGCCCCCAAACATCTCACGAGCATGAGAGCCAGTGTCGCCACCGCAAGCTCATAATTCTAATGGAAAGAGGAAATTTTACTTTTAATGTGCTCGTGTGACTCAGATGCAAATATTTAATTCCCGTTAAACTTTCAAGAGCTTGAGAACCTCTGAGATTCCTTGAAAGTTGTTCCTTTGCCCCACGAGTAACTCTCCTATGGAAGGAGGCTGGGGTGGTCCGCGGGGTCTGGGGTCCTGCTGCGTTCTCCAGGATTCCTTAGGTTTCATCGTTAGTCCCAGCTCTTCAGCAGGTGGAGCTGATTGACTCTGACATTTCCATTATATTGTTCTTGTGTTGCCTCAGTTAGAATAATCAGTATTTACCAGAAATAATTGATGGCGAGATGGGAATTATTGGTGATTCCCTGACATAGGCAGCCTGTATAGATAAGCGTGTTACACGGTGTCTGATTTCTGAGATGTTGGTCCAAATCTCAGCAACACACTTTGAAGGGTAGATTCCTGTGCAGGAGAAGCTGCTTTTCCCCGAGACGCGGTGGCGGCCCCTGCACTGGCATGGCAGGGTGGGCGTGTGACTGGGCAGGGCTGGACCTGCTCCTGTCCGCCCCTGTGCTGGGCGCGTACCTCCGCACCACATGTGTGTCGAGGGTGCCTGCCTTTGTTCCCCCAGCTCGAACTCATAGAATTGTATACCTTCCTGACACATTCCTGCATAGAGATGATTAGATCTGGGGGCTGAATCTCAATCTGACATGCATGTAGGTAAATTATTGACGTGAATGACTTGGGTCCTCCACGTTCAGGGTCAGGAGGCGCGGAGTGGGTTTGGAGACAGCTGCCTGGCCTCAGGAAGTTTCTCTCAGAGCCTGTTTCTTTCTCTAGCAAAGTAAATGATGCCTTCCTCACGGGGCTTGACACACGCTCAGTACTCAGATGCTGTCTGGTCTTTATTATAGTTAGTATTTGGGGAACAGCATGGCTGGTAAGAAAATGCGTTATCTTTACAATTTATAGAATGTCACACAAGGCAAGCGTGAAACTGGGACTCTACCCTAATCTGAAGATGCTGGTGCTTAGTCTTCTGAAGCATTTTGTTGTAATTCTGGCGTGTGTCAGCCAAGTCATATGATGGCACCGCATGTGTGATGCCAGCTCAGTTACCTTGGAACGGGGAGCCTGAGGCTGCCAGGGAGCAACCCTCTTACCTCCAGCCTTCGGCGGTTTCTCTCTCTCCTTCCCTCTGTCCCTCTCTATCCCCCACTCCTCCTTTCCACTCCTGCTCCCCTCCCTACCCCCCTCACTTACTCTACAACAGACACCCAGACTTTGACAAATCCCAGCTGGGCCTATTTATCACTGGGCTGGGAAACCAGAGGGAAAGGGGCCCAGTTACTACAAAAATAGAGAATTGAAATAGAATGTGAACTACTTTTGCGTATTTTTTATTTTAATCTGAATATGAAAGGCAAGTATCAGCATAAAATGGGTGCTAACTGCGCCACACAGCTCCAAGTCTGCCTTGTCGGGGCTCCGTGGGTTCCCACGCCCTGGCCTTCTCTATGAGTGTCTGGACACGCCGTGGCTGCGAAAGGAGCATTCAGTTATGGTCCTTTGAATGTTGCAGAGTCATGTTTAATAAAAATCTTCACGTTTACCCACAGCCAAGTCTTGATTTAATAACAGGTACTGCAGGTCTCTGGGTGGGCCTGAGCCTCTGTTTTAGAAGCAGCCGCACCATCCGAGGGGCAGGTCCGTGTGGGCTGGCAGGCGGCCTGGTCCTTGGAGCACAGGGTGGACCTGACCCAGTCCTGGCACTGGGGGGCCTTGCAATTCTAGAATGTAGTGATGCAACCTGTGGCATAAATAAAAAGCCTCATGTGCCCCCATGAGAAGCTGGGGCTTCCCCTCAGTAGTGTGGTGTGCTGTGTTTGTGATCGTGCAGATGTAAAAGGGTGAGGGAGATGTCTAAAAACCAGGCTCCCAAAGACAGCCCTTCATGTCGGGTGCTTTCATGTGTGTATGTACACCTGTTTGACGAGTGTACACCTTCACGCGTGCACCTGTTTCACGCATGTACACCTGTTTGTGCATGCGCCTGTTTCACACTTGTGCCTGTTTCGCGTGTGTGTGTGCCTGGGCATTCACCTTGTATTGCGTCATACGTTGTATTTTACAGATTTTTTTTTTCAGTTTGTATCGTGAGCTTGTAACGACGTCGTGAAGAAAAGAGGGGATCCTGGCAGCCTTTGGCTCTGAGAAACGTGATGTCACGGGAACAGATGAGACAGCCCGGGTGAGGCCGGCAGAGGCCATCGTGGCCTGGGAGTCCGTGCACATCCACTGTCTGTCGCTGTGTGACAAGTGACCCCAAAACCTAGGGGCTTAAGGCAAAGTACACGTACGACTGTACAGCTTCTTCAGGTTGCAAATTCAGGGCAGCCCTGCTGAGCGGCTCTGGCCCAGTCCCCCGGGTCACCGTGAAGATGCTGTCCAGGGCTGCAGCCATCTGTAGGCTCAGCTGGGCTGGAGGTTCTGCTCCAGGATGCTGTGCTGACGTGTCTGCGGGCAGAGGCCTGGTCCTCCACACCTGGCCCCTCCCTGGGGCTGCCAAGTGCATTCCTGCCCAGGGCCGCTCCTTTCCCCAGAGACATAGCAGTGCTGGTCTTATGCCCAGCGTCAAGGTGGCCGGGTCAGGAGCAAAGACTTGTTTCCCCTACTCGGCGACTACTCCTGCAGGGCTGGACGACAGTGGAGGTCGCGCAGGAAGGTGTTCGCTGAAGACCGTGCTCTGTGACTTGACGGGTGTTCCTCCCAGGAGGGTGAAATGGAGACTGGACGCTGGGAGCGGCATCCTGCGTGACCCCATGTGTAGTGGGGTCACAGCAGAGCTAAGTCCTTCCTTTACAGATACTTTTCAGAGTTTGCCCGTCTTTAGATTCTCTGATTAACATGTCTGAGGAGGGTCCCAGGAGTCTGCCACCTGCCAGGCCAAGGAGGTTCCCTACATGTAGCTGGTACCCTGACATCCTGAAAAACGTGACTCGAGAGGATCACCTGAGTTTCCTAAATGAGTCACCTGCCTTCTCTTCCCTTTGCTTTTATGCTTCCCCCAGGGTGGGTCAGTCCTGTCAGCCGCAGCGATACCTGCATGCTGGGGTTCCAAGGAGATTGGGGGTGTGTGTGGTCCCCCAGGGAGATTCGGTGACTGAGGATGCTGTCATAGCAGCCAACATGTCCCTATCGTTTTCACTTTTAATGAAGTTCAGTTACTAGGTTTTCTGAGGCACAATGATGTCCTTGTGAAAAATTGGTGATCAGGGAAGCAAGCAAGTATGGGAAAATGATCCTGCCCTTAAATCTAAAAAACGATGAAACAGCAAAGAGCCCTGAAGAGCCCATGAACCTCCTCATGGGGCAGTGAGGAGACACCTCAGTAATGGCTTAAAAAAAAATGAGATCATACTGAAGAAAAAGTACACTAAATTTTGGGTCTCCTATGGGTAAAGAGATTGTGGTTTACATTTTGGAGGCATGCATTTATATACTTATTTTTCTTTGCTGGATTTAGAATTAGTTGAAATAATTGTGTTTTTTAAATTTAAAAAAATGGGGTATACGAAGTCTAATCCCTTTGTGACATTTCTGTACTGTGAGACTCCACATACAAAAGTGAAGCCCAGACTGTCTGTCTCTAATGAACCAGAGAGAGGTGGTCATCTCCTACAGGCCGGTCTGGTCTCCAGGCATCTGGCCATCCTCCCAGTCTTGGGCACACCTGCATCACTGGTGCTTCCTGCCAGACTGTGACTCTGCCCAGGTTTCAGGAGCACCCGGAACAGTTTTCCTAGGGGCTCCTGCTTTGTCCTGGCTCCTGGAAGCACAGGCTTTTGATGAAGGACTCCCCACTGCTAGGTAAATTGGTGATTGCCCCACAGTCTGTGTTTCTTGCATGGGGCGCAGAGAGTCTGGGCGTGGTGTCGTGGCCCTGGAGCCAGCTCTAGGACTGCCCGGCGGCCTTGCCTCCGCCCCTCATCTGGGAACAGGGCAGTGGGGAGGAGAAGGGAAGCAGGGTCTTGCCCCGTCTGCGTCTCGAGAACACGGGAACACATCGTCCCATTGCCTCGCACCATTCACAGCCCAAGCTTGTGTGAAGTATTATTTTATAACCTCCCCTGACAATGATGTATTTTATATAAGCAGCACATAAAGTGGTAATTTAATACCCTATCGAGGAGGATTAAACAATAAGGAGCAGATATCGCTGTAGAAAAGTTACTTTATCCGGGAAACATTTATCTACTGCAGGTGGATGTGAACCATGGCTTCCTCCTCGGTGGCTCCTGACGAGCCTATGAGATTCTGTCCTGTTCGCCACTGTTAGTTATAAGCTACACCTTTCCTTCTATGATGTTAGTTACAAGCTCTACCTTTCCTTCTATGATGTTAGTTATAAGCTCTACTTTTCCTTCTATGATGTTTATTTCTTGTCTGTTCACCACTGTTACAGTTATAAGCTATACTTTTCCTTCTGCGATGTGTATTTCTTGCCTATTCACCACTGTTAGTTACAAGCTATACTTTTTCTTCTGTGCTGTATATTTCTTGAAGGCATGGACTAAATCCTAATTCCACAGTATTTGATGAACACGCTCAAGAGATACTTGTTTGAATGAATGGATTAATGGAAAATAGAAGTGGTGACTTCACTTTTAATTCATTATGTCAAACTTTGTTTACATGGAAAATTTTATGGTCCTTTGGATAAACAGGGCCTCTGTGCAGGGTTGTTAGAGATTGTGAGAGTGCCTCAAATGGCTCTGTGGCTCTAGGCCCACAAAGGTCTTCAGGGACTTGGCGGCACCTGTGTTGAAAACTGAGTTCTGCAAATCCATTCGAGTGACCTGCCAGCACACACAATCCTACTTCCCAATTGATTTCTGCACAGAGGCTTCTCCTGAATGCCCCAGGTGAACGTGGGTTTAGCCAGCACTGCTGGGCTTCCACAGCAAGCCAGGGTGCTGCAGGGATGAGAGAGAAGAGGGGTAGGACCAGGATCTTCCTGGGACCCAGTCCCCGTGTGGGGACGCTGCCTGGCCTGGCTCTTCTGTGGGAGGTCAGGGAAATGATGGCATGGAGGGACTGTTGGCATGAGCTGCTTGCTCAAACATAGATCCCAGTTCTGTGTGAGGCAAAATAGAAATTTATGTGGATATCATCAGTAACATAGCAAATATGGGCTTCTTCCCTAGGGTGGCTGACCCTCTTGCTCATCTGCTGAGCAAAGGCCAGGCCCTGCCTTCTGGGCCTCCACAGTGAGCTTTTCCCAAGCTCTGTCCACTCCGTGGAGATGGCCGCAGCCAGGGCAGACAATGGGGTGTTTGCCACTTTTTGTTTTCTTTTTCGAGACGGAGTCTTGCTCTGTTGCCCAGGCTGGAGTACAGTGGTGTGATCTCGGCTCAGTGCAAGCTCTGCCTCCCGGGTCACGCCATTCTCCTGCCTCACCCTCTCGAGTAGCTGGGACCACAGGTGTCTGCCACCACACCAGGCTAGGTTTTTGCGTTTTTAGTAGAGACGAGGCTTCACCGTTTTAGCCAGGATGGTCTCAATCTCCTGACCTTGTGATCCACCCGCCTCAGCCTGCCAAAGTGCTGGGATTATAGGCATGAGGCACCACACCCGGCCAGGTATTTGTCGGTTTTTGAAAGCTTCATTTAAAGAATGAAATAGACTGAACAGAATTACTTCCTTTTGAATGTTTAATACTTAATCTACCAGAACACTTAAATACAGTTAATGTATTCAAATAATAAGAAAGAACTTTCCCTCCGTTTCCAAAGCAAAAGTATAAACAATCTTTTACTTGGCAGGGATTTCACTATGTTTCTTAAAAGCCAGCAAGCACTTTTCCTGAAATAGACCCGTCTCTTCCTCTGCATAGATCCTATGAACATTTTAGCTACATTTCTGCTATATCTTGATGTGTGATAGATTATAGAAAATTCCTTGCTACTGGAACTTCACGATGCTTTCCTTTTAAACATCAAATAGAAAGTATGGATAGTAAATCTCAGATTAGTTGCCATTCTTGGTCTTGGTAGAGCTGCCACCAACAGCCTCTGTCAATTACAACAGAGTGTGTCTCCCCAGCAACTAGGTTTAGATTGCAGACCAAGCCAGGATCACCCAGGATTCAGTGCAACGTCTTCCAAAGCTGTAGCCACTGCTCCTGGAAAAGATTTGAGAAGCCCTCCCTTTGATGCCTGTGCATGGCTGTTCTCAGATCACAGCAGCTGCAGCAGCATCTCGGGGGATGCCGGCAGGGGTGTCCTGTGTACTGACTCCACGGCAGGGGCCTGCAGTATCTGAATGAAATGGCCGTGACACTGTGCACCCTAGAGGAGTCCACAGCCACGTTTCAAAGGTGCAGTGGCCCGAGGTGAACCCCAGAGCACTGAGGAGCCTGGAGTTGACCTGTCACAACTCCACTGAGAGAACTGACTGAATTCCGTACCTGTGTGGGCAAAAGATGGCTATTTGCGCTTGGCTCCTTCCCAGGACAGGGCAAGGGAGGTTGTCTGTACAGCTAGTGGGAGCTTGACTCTGTTCACACTCGGGGCTGAGTCACTCTCCTTTCTGTGAGCCCAGGGAAGATAGACATGCCTAGCTTTCATGGAAGAGAGCCCTGATGAGTCGAAGCTGAGCTTCAAGATGGTCGGTGTTGTGGTGTGCGTGGCGGGTTCCGAGTCGGTGTGTGCTGAGTGGGGACCCGGCTGCTGCTGTCGCTATTGGGCTCAGCAGACGCTGCGGGGGACGTGGCTCCTGTGGTACTTGGTTTTCTCCTCACAGAGGTGGGTTTCCCTGCAGTGAAGGTGTTGGTGCTGTAACAGGCAGCCTGGCAGGAGGAAAGGTGCTCGTGGGGTTGTGCCCGGAGGCCCCCTTCCTCTTGAGGAGCAGGAAGTGGGTTTGGGACCCAGCTTCCCGCTGCGCTCCCTTGCTAGGTTCTTGGCCTCGGGGGCCAGGAGAAGCTGAGTGCAGGGCTGAAACCTGGACCCCTTCCACAGCCTCCGCGGCACTTGTGGTGGTATGCGGGACATGGCCCTTGGAACTCCAAGCCCTACCCTGGCATGCCCGCCCGTTGGGGCGTCTCGGGCACCTGCTGTGTGCTAGGCTCCGTAGTAGGGTGGGCGGTAGCAAGGGCTGTGGGGTAGAGGGGACACGGTACGCAGATGATGATGAGAAGCATCAGGGAGGCAGTCAAAGCACAGCTGAGACTTGCAAGGAGGGGACTGGCTGTGGGTGTTGGGGCTCAGGGAGCTGCCTCTACCCAGAGCCACAGTGGCCAGTGAGGGCAGAGCAGGGGACCGAGGCCCAGGGAAGCCGTGTGTATGGTTCGCATCAGGTGTGCGGGTCTGCCGGGCTGTGCGGCCCTTCTCAGTCCTGGCTGGGCCTGGGGTCCCAGAGGGAACCGGAGGGTCTTTGCATTTCCCTCCTCTTGCTTCCCTGCTGCTTCCTGGTCAAGGGATGCTTCTTTATTGCAACTCTGGCAGTTATTCTGCATATTAAGAGGAGTTTCACAAAATCATAGGGGGAGAGGCGGACTAGGGATTCATTTTTTTTTTCTCCCCCTGATTTTATACGGAGGCTTCTACTATCCCTTAGTGTGGAGGCAGAGTGCAGATGCTCTACAGTTCTCTGTCCAGGAAGAGAAGAGCTGCTGGGAAGCCACAGAGCTGATCATTGCAATAGCTCTGACATTTTTAAGTGGGAGAATGCTGATGTCTATAATAATCAGAGTAAAACTTCAGTAGCTTCAACATAAAGATGTCGAGATGATCTTAGAGCCATTTCGTCCCTAGATCCTTCTACAGTGTGGAGTGTGACATCTCTACCAGCCGCTGGTCAGTGGCCGCCTGGGGGTAACTGAATGCTTGAAGTGTAAATGAGAACTTCTAATTTTATTTAATTTTAGTCAAATTTAAATAGCTCTATGGGCCGGGCACCGTGGCTCATGCGTGTGTTCCCAGCAGTTTGGGAGGTCGAGGAGGGTGGATCATGTGAGGTCAGGTGTTCAAGACCAGCCTGACCAACAAGGTGAAATCCCATCTGTACTTAAATATATAAAAAATTAGTTGGGCGTGGTAACAGGCGCCTGTAATCCCAGCTACTCGGGAGGCCGAGGCAGAAGAATCACTTGAACTCGAGAGGCAGAGGTTACAGCAAGCCGAGATCGAGCCACTGCACTCCAGCCTGGGTGACAGAGGGAGACTCTGTCTTAAGAAAAAAAAAAGATTTTAAAAAACCCTACATGCCCCTAGTTGCTTCTGTAGGAGACGGCATGGTTCCAGAAGGTAGACTTTGTGTTGAGGACTCTGCAGCGTCAGGCTGGAGACAGTCTCCCTTCCTAGCAGCGTGGGCCGCTGGGCTGCTCTTCTACCAGAAGGGATGGCGGCGTCTCTGGGAGGTATTTGTGGACTCAGATCTGTGTGGATTAGTGACTTGCGTTACTCACAGATACTTAATTTTATGGGTAAATGAATACCTGGACTGGCTGCAACTTCAGGGCGAGATTCGGGAGTAGGGAGTGAAAAGTGACGACGGAACCCTGGGCTTGTCCTGCCATACCCAGGAACCGGTCGGGGCGCCTTCTCGTCTGAAGTCCCAGCACGTGGTCAGGGTACCCCTCCCCTCTGAACCCCCCCGGAAGTGATCGGGGCACCAATCCCCTCTGAAGCCCCAGTACCTGGTCGGGGCACCCCTCCCTTCTGAATCCCCCAGTACCTGGTCGGGGCGCCCCTCCCTTCTAAAGCCCCCAGACCTTCCTGGACTGCGGTGCTGCTTCTCCAAATTCTGCCCTTGGCTGTTTTCTAGGAATCACCTGTACCCGAACAGGCTGCGTGTTTCACTTCTTGTCGGATCTGGGGTGACGGTGAAGCTCATTTATCTTGTCTTCCTCCTCACGTGCCATATCTCACCTGTTGTCTGAGTTTGTGTCAGTGCGTGTTGTGCGTTCTCAGGCTGTGCTTGGTGCTTAGGTGACAAGAACGTCTTAGAGCAAGGGACTGCCTGCTGCAAAGGACGCTGTGAATGAATCGAGACACGGTTTACTTGTGGGGTTTAAATTTCCTGGGTGTTGGAGGCAATTATGGGGAAACAAGGTCTAAAAAAGCCCCTGGGGATGAGGAAGGTAATAATGAAAGAAATTACTCTATACACATTTAGCAGTTGGTTTAATTTGTAGGTGAATTTTGCATTTTGGGAACTACTAAAGCTATTGTTTGTAGGGATTCCTTGATGAGCTTCTTGTTTTCTGTCAAGTAGAAAGTAAAGTGGATCGGTTTTGCCTTTAATTCTGACTGACTAGAATCTACTTCCTTTTTCTCCCCATTCACGTTAGGGTGGGGATTGGATTAGAAGAGCTGTAGGATCTCTTTATTTCTGATCTTAAATGAATTTTTTCTTTAATTAGTTTTTTTGTTTGTTTTGTTTTGTTTTGTTTTTGGTGAGCTATTACTTTTTCCTTCAATGCACTGTTCTTTGGTTTAGAAAATGGGCTCTATTTGTACCGTGCTTTAAATGTACACAATGGTTCTAAATTGCTACTTTTCGTTAAAGTTAGATACAACATCTTAATTGAAATGTCATCCATAATTGAGGCACAGTCTGAGGCCTGGAGACCCCTCTTGTCACTTCCTTCCAGCCGTGTCTCCTTCTCTGGCCACGTTGCCCCTGGCCACATCTCCTCCCCCCACCACGCCGTGTCATCCCCCCACCTCGTCACCTCTGGTCACATCAACTCCCTCCCGGCCACATCCCCTCTGGCCTCACTGCCTGCCTCCCTCTCTCCCTGGTAGCCTCTGTGACTCCTGCTGTCTACCCTCCCGTGGGTCTGTTCAAGGCTCCTTCCCCGTTTTCCACTCCTGAGTGGGTCTCAGGGCCTGGATGTTTCACAGGATGCAAGTTTCTTCCCTTCCAGCCGCGGGTCTCTGAGCGACAAGTCCAGAGAGGGCACTAAGCTCTCCTTACCCACCTCGAGGTCCCGAGCCCTGACCGCCGACCACCAGGGCTTTTCTGCAGGGTGTGGGGCAGACTCATGCGTGAATTGGACAAAAAAGGTGCTTCCAGGAATCCTTGTTTTAAGTGCACTGGAGCAGAGATGGGGAGAGGGGACCACCGGGTTTGCTTAGAATTTGGCCCTGCTCACAGCCAATGAGGCAACATAAGCACCTCCTAAATGAAGCATTCCACACACTGATTTTACACATGACGGTTGAGATGGCTGGAAAAGGCTTCACACAACGAGTGAGTTTGAGCTGCATTTGAAGGAATAACAGGTCCCTGTAGGTGGAAATGAAAGATAAGGGTGACCCAAGCCATCAGCAGCAGCGGGGGTGGGGTGGTGCAGACTCCCCATGGATGGTGGGCATGGCTGAAATGCAGGAGAGGGCAGGGGTGCGAAGGAACAGCAGGGCGGCAGTAAAATTCCCCTGCAGAGAGGGGACGTGACTGAGATATTACCACATGTATACAACTGAGAGATGATCTGAGGATGATTTCTGGGAGCCTATGGGAAGAGCACGTGGTCATCATCAGTTCTCGGGATCTCTCTTTATGAAGTGAAAACAGTCATGCCTCGGCCTATCTTGTGAGCTGTTAAGATCAAATCAGATAATCTTCAGCGAGCCTTGTAAATGCTAAAGGTTATGACAGACTGTTCCAGCCCGCTTGTCTCCACCCTCCTTTCCTATTCGGTAACGTGAACCCTGCTGGGTACCTCACTATCTGCCTGGCTTTCTCCTCCATAACGTGAGCCTTGAGTACTTGCTGGGTACCTCGCTGTCCACCTTCCTTCCTCAGTAACGTGAGCCCTGAGTATTTGCTGGGTACCTCGCTGCCTGCCATACAGCTGGCTGTAGAATTGTCAAACGCACTTGGCTGGCACATAAACAGAAGTGCTCGCCAGGCCTTGGGAGGGCTTTCTGACATGTGGGTGCCTTCTGTTCCCTGTTAGGCTGGAGCTGCAGGAGCCCTCCTAGACCAGACAGAGGACCAAGGCTGGGGCCTCGGGGTGGGGGCTGGGGGATCTCCCTGGGTGTATTGTGTGGGTGAGAGCAAACTTCAGTCCCGCTGTGGCATTGGGATTCAGGGTTCCTTCTGGAATGTTTTGAGTGAGAAACAGGAAGTGTGCACAGGTGCGTCTTCTGCGGATTTTATGGTTATCTCTTGGGAGAGCACTGGTGCCTCTGAGCTATGAACCTGCAGAACCACTTCTTCCACTAACGGCCGCCTTTATATAAAGAATGACTTACAAAAGATGCCACTTCAGATGGAGGTATTTGCAGGTGTGGCCTTAAAAATGAACAGAATGACTTTCATCTCAAGGAAAGTACCTTACATTTTTCCCAATGATAGACATTTGAGCTTTCCAGCGAGTATTAAAATATAAAAATCTTGTGTCTACCACTTTCTCATGTGATTAATGATATTGATGCCGTTTGGTTTGGTTTGGTTTGGTTTGGTTTTTTACATATAAAGAAATGTGGAAGCTGCTCATAACTCTGAATCAGTGTTATCTACCCAATGTGTGATTACAAAATCGTGTGCCCAATGTGTGATTACAAAAGCCATTCAAGTGCAAGACGGACCAGTCGACTTAGAAGGAATTGGGGCAGAAAGGTCCAACGAGCAGAGCACAGACTGTGTTGCAGACAGCCTGTACGGAAGTGCCACTTGTTACATTTGGCAGCAGAGAATAACTAAAGTGATCTGAAAACACAGTGAAAATACCGCTTCCTAATTGTATATCAGTATGGGGTTGGACTTTCTTCATAAACTTCAGTCACGGTTCTGCAGCCCACTGAACGCAGATGCAGGCATGAGAACCCTGCTGTCTGAGGTGCAGAGATGTTAGGTGTTTCCACAGTAGTACAAACTGTTGCCACGCTGCTGCTTATTTTGGAAAATGGTTTCTTCTTTAAGACTGTGTTAAGATGTAATGACTTTATCCTTGTAAAAGAAACTAAATTATGTTCTTTTTTTTTTTCTTTTTTTTTTTTTTTTTTTGAGACGGAGTCTTGCTCTGCCACGCAGGCCGGAGTGCGGTGGTGTGACCTCAGCTCACTTCAACCTCTGCCTCCTGAGTTCAAGCGATTCTCCTGCCTCAGCCTCCCTAGTAGCTGGTACTACAGGTGTTAGGCACCATGCCAGGCTAATTTTTGTATTTTAGTAGAGACGGGGTTTCACCATGTTGGCCAGGCCGGTCTCGAACTCCTGACCTCAAGTGATCCACCTGCCTCTGCCTCCCAAAGTGCTGGGATTACAGGCATGAGCAGTCACCACTCCCGGCTTGATGAGAAAGCTTTTTTGTGCTCTTTAATAAAGTGCAAAGGGTTCCTGAGACCCAAAAGTTTGAAAACCACTGGCTTAAACCGACAAAATTGTCCACGATTCTTCAGTGTATCTTCTAATCTGTTGATGGAGAAAGGACGGTAAGGGTTGCTGTACTTTTTGCCTTTCACAACCCAGTGGTGCCGGGACAACTTGGGTATCCACATGGAAAAGGATGGACTGGACCCTTCCTCACCGTACAAGCAAAGCTCAACATGAATCCAACGTAAGGAGCTGACTGAGACCCATTCTGTCAGTCTGCTGGGTACCATAACGGACACCACAGACCGTGTGACTTAGACAATAGCATCTTATTTCCTTTTTCCTGGAGACTGGAAGCCTGGGATCAAGGTGCGGGCAGGGTTGGATTCTCTGGGGCCTCACCCCATGCTGTGTAGATGGCGTCTTCTCTGTGTCTTCACAGGTTTCTCTTATGTGCATGGAGCACTAAGGACTGTGTCTAAATTATCTTAAAAGAACACCAGTCATACTGGATCAGGCCCTACTTTTAAGATCTTATGGGACCTAAATTACCAAGCTAAGGCCCTGTATCTAAATACAGTGACATTTTAAGTTTCTGGGGTTGTGACTTTAACATGGGAATCTTGGGGGGCGGGGAATGGGACAGTTCAGCCCATGACACCTTCAGGGGAGAATCCTCGAGAAACTGTTAGGTTGGATTAGGCAATGTTTCCTTGGCTGAGACGTCTAAAGCTGTAACAAGCAACTGAAGGGAAAAAGACGGTATCAAAATTAAAAATGTTCATTTCAGAGGATACTATTAAAGTAAAAAGACAACCCACAGAACAGGATACATTATCACGATAAGGACCTGATATCAAGAATATATTTTAAAGCTCTTAATAAAAATCCAATTTAAAAATGGAAAAAGGATTTGAATAGACATTCTCCAGAGAAAGACATATAAATGCCTTAAAAAGCACATGAGGGCCGGGCGCGGTGGCTCAAGCCTGTAATCCCAGCACTTTGGGATGCCGAGACGGGCGGATCACGAGGTCAGGAGATCGAGACCATCCTGGCTAACCCGGTGAAACCCCGTCTCTAGTAAAAAAAAAAATACAAAAAAATAGCCGGGCGAGGTGGCGAGCGTCTGTAGTCCCAGCTACTCGGGAGGCTGAGGCAGGAGAATGGCGTACACCCGGGAGGCGGAGCGTGCAGTGAGCCGAGATCCGGCCACTGCACTCCAGGCTGGGCGACAGCGCGAGACTCCGTCTCAAAAAAAAAAAAAAAAAAAAAAAAAGTTTAGCAGAATTCGTCATCTTAGAAATGGAAATCAAAACCACTGAGATACCACTTCACAACCACTGGATGGGTAAAATCCCAGTATTGGACAGTGACTTGGTGGTGAATTTGGGAAAACTGAAATCTTGATATATTGCTAGTGGGAAGGGAAGTAAAATGGTACAGTTGATTTGGAAAAGTCTGGCAGTTCCTCAGAAAAGTTATGCATGAAATCACCATACGACCCAGGAATTTCACTCCTAGGCATATGCCCAAGAAAATTGAAAACATTTTTACAAAAAAAAAATCTTATGCAAGAATCTTCATAGCAGCATTATTTGTAGTAGTAGAAACAGTCCAGGTGTCTGTCAACAGGTCACTCATTGTGAGATTCCACTCACCTTGGACGTGAAAGATGTCAGCACCGAAGGTCACGCCAAAGGTCATGCACTGTACGATTCTTCTCACAACAGATGTCCAGAATGGGCAAATCCAGAGAAACGGAAGTCGGCTGGCGATTGCCAGGTGCTGGCGGAAGGAAGGAGCAGGTGCTGACTCTTAATGGGTTCAAGGTTTCTTTGGCCCATGGTGAAAAAGTCCCAGAATTACATACTAGTGGTTGATGTGCAGCTTTGAGAATGTGCTAAAAAGACTGAATTGTATCCTTTAATATTGGGGCTTTTATGGTTTGTAAATTCCTTTCAATTTAAAAAGGAACTCAAGAACTTCTTTGGTGTTGATATTTAGATGGTGAAAGAGACAGTATCCAAAACAAGTTACTATGTAACTCACGTCGACAGAGTTAAACTTCATTTTCTGAGGATCTTAAAGGAAGTGTGTGAGCCTAGGAGACACAACGATCCTACACTAGATGTTACACCCCATCTTACTGATTTCTATCTCACATAACCATATTCAGGGAAAACCGACATGTAAACGTGAGCTGAATGCTATGCAGAGGCACACTCCTCTTACCCGGATGATCTTTAGTGGCACAGTAAGAGATGAGGTCATAGCAACGTTAGTTTAGTTAAATTTCTATGGCAACAGAAATTTGGCACATCTGATGAGTTAGATCTCTCTGCACAGCTCCTAATGGGGTTGCCCATTTCTGTATGGTGTCTGTGTATATTCTCGCTGTGGAAATAAGTGATAGCACCTGCACAAACACTTGTCCGGAAACGTGCACGAAGCTGGTGAAGGCAGAGGACAGGCAACAGGGAAGCATGGCTCAGCCCTGGCAAAGAAGACCGTTATTCCGAACGCAGAAGATTCAGGAACACAGTCGTTGGGAAGATTGGTGATGTCCGTGGATCTCACTGCTGTTGTGTTGTATCTGTGCAGCGAGTTACCGGAGCTGTCAGAACCGCACGTGTTGGTATTGGTATCATCACTCAATGCTTCTGACTTTTCCTGGTGCTGAGGATGACTGCATGTGGCGGAAGCAAAGTACTGACCTAGCACAGATCATCAGATCCCAGTTCTTTTTTATGAAGGGGGGCAGGATTAGAACCACCCCCCCACACTCCCCAATCCTATAAGAACTGGGATCTGATGATCTGTGCTGTTGAGAGAGACAGGGTTAGAACGCCCCACTCCCCAATCCCATTGTTGAAAATAATAATTGGCTTGAGAGGGTTTTTTCTCCTAAGGTTGAAGCTGTGCTCTTCTGGAGCCTGGGCTGTCAGCCATGGTGGCTGGGGAATGCTGGGGCTGCGGTCGTCCGGCCGCTGGTGGGTCCTGCCTCTTTGACACCGTTCATTTCTGAAGCTTGCTTTCCCCGGTGTTGGAAGTAGCAGCACTGGAAGAATGGCCGCCTTCCTACAGTGAAGCTCTGGCAGAAGAGGAGAAGACACGGAGCGTCTGTTCAAGGACGTGATGTTCTGGGCACCGCACCATGCGTTCTGCTTCTCAGCGGTGCCTCTTGGTTGATGTTACCATCACCTGGCATTTCCCAGGAGGTAACTCGCAGATGTCACACTGATGGAAAGCCGCAGCAGCGCGGTTCACGTCCAGGGCCAGCTGGAGCACATCAGCAAGGTCAGGCTGGATACATGTGCTTGCTGACAGGAAAATGACAGGAAATATGTCATTTCAGGGAAATGACAGGAAATGTGCTTGCTGACAGGAAAATGACAGGAAGACGACAGGAAAGAGGCCCATGAGGAGAGGAACCAGTGGATTCAAGGCGGGGAACTGAAGGAGCGAGTCATCACAGGGTGGGAGGCTCAGGAGACAGCAGGCAAGTGGGATGTGGCCTCAGGGTGCTGCTGGGTTGGTGAGGGGCCTTCTGTGACTTTTCTAAGAGTGCAGTCAATTGTAGGGGTGGGTGCCGGCTCCCGGCTCCCGCACATAAGGGCCAAGCGTCTTGCAGGAGACCAACGTGTGCACTGGGAGTTCCTAGTTGCGTGTCCCAGCATGCGGCCCAGAGGCCCCTGACAAAGCTCAGTGCACCAGGGACACAGTGGACTTTTGGTTCCTGACCCAACGAGGAAGTGAGGGAGTGAGTGAGGGCCGAGACACAGATGCAAGGATGCACAGGATGGGGTGCAGTCAGGTGGAGAGTCATGCTGTGGGGTCCGGGAGAGATGGGTTCGAGAATAAGTGGGACAGGGTTGCAGTCAAGTGGAGAGTCATGCTGCTGGGGTCTGGGAAATGTGTTGTGTTTGCTTCTATGTGAACAGCGGGACCTGAGCATGTCTGTGCTTTGACGTTTAATCTGTACACTATCCTTGGCAGGGTGTGTATCTCTGTGGCAGAGGACACCCCGGCCACAGTGGATGTCAGTGGCGGTGGCTGGACTCACGGTCCGTGAATGTTGCATGATCGAACGCGTTTGGTACATTCTCAGCTCCTGCCCAGGTGCCTCCCGAGTATCCGGTGCTGTGGCTCCCCACACCCTTCCCATCTGTGTGTAGCATGACCACCATCTTCCTACCATGTGTTTGTGCTACCACGGCTGCCATGTCTAACGGGCGCTTTGCTTTCCAGCTACTTTCCTATAACCAAACCCTTGAACGACTTTGCCTGCGTTTCAGAGATGATTAGGGTATTAGTCTTTCAATTGCTCTGAGGATTTCCAAAAGCAAATGCAACTTACAGGGTGCAAGATATTGGAAATGACAGTAATTATAGATGAGTTTTCTCAGTGTGTTGATTGCGGTAAAATTACATAGCACTCTATTTTTAAGTGTATGGTTTGGAGGCATTAAGTGTGTTCACACTGTGGTGCCACGATCACCGCCATCCATCTCCAGAACTTCCTGGTCTCCCCACGCTTGAAACTCGGTCTACCCAACACCAGCTCTCCTCCCGCCCCAGCTCTGGGAAGCACTACAGGTTGCTTACAAAATAGGCTTTTTCAGTAAGAGAAGGGGCAAGGAAAAGAGCTCTAAAGACTGTCTTGAGATTTGAGGAAGTGTTTTAGGTTTTGTTGTCTGGTTCCCGGTATAAAGGAACTATTGAAGACGTGGGAAGGTGAAGGTCTGTGATCTCAGGAAGTGCTGGGCTGGGCAGCTTTCCCACTGTGACGGGGGCACTTGCCCTCAAACCCGCCTGAGATAATCGCGTGAGGATGGTGCTGCATTGTGACAGCTCTGAACTTGATCTCCTTGAACGTTGCCAAGTACATAAGCTTTGGCGGTTACCGTCTAGTGTCTGCGGGAGACCTAGAATTTGAACATTGTTGACTTTAGAACACTCTCATTTTTATAACACTCTACCTGTTCTCAACAATAGGAAATATGCTGTGTCCTTTTTTTTAATGCCTTAATATTCTGTGTTGTGGTGGCAGTAGTTGCAGGGGACGCTACTTCTGGTTCATGGTCATCGCCAAACACAAGCTTCAGGAAACCGTGTGAAAAATAAAGGGGAAAGTGCTTTTCTGCAAAGGGCTTTTTTGAACATCCTGTTTTTTTCTGGAATATCTGTTGTGGTGTAAAACGTTTTCATATTTAGGGGTTTGTAACGTGTTTTATACTGGTTAGCTTTGAAACCCCATGTTTTTGCATGTCATGGGGCTGCTTTATCCTGTTATTCTATGATATAGCAGGTTGGCAAAACTATTGGTTAATTCACTTTAAAAACCAAAGCAGCTTACAGATTGAGTGTGATTCTTGTAAGAATTTAATTGTAAAATTGATTTGTGTTCAACAAGCTTACTGGAATGGCTAGATCCGTGGACAAAAAGATAAGAACATGTCAAGTCTCTGGGCCAGGAAGGACTTCCAAATAATACAAGTGATACACTTTAATTTCTTAACAAAAGATTAGATTTAGTACATAACTGTTTAAAACCTCCATATTTTCTATTATAGCCATTCCACAGTGCCCATGGGGGTGGGCTGCAGGACTGCCTATGGAATCCAAGGTCTTTGGGTGTTGAGGTCCCTGCAATAAAATGGCATCGTGTTTGCATATGACATATGCACATCCTCCTGCAGACAGTCATGTCAGGGTTGCTCGTAACAGCTATACCATGGACATACCATGCGAGTAGTTGTTTAATGAATAATAAAGTCTGAATGCTTAGTACAAACACATTAAAAATATGTTGATCTATGGTTGGTTGAATCCACAGGCCTGGAACCCCGGGAGAGAGTACAAACTCTAGAAGCAAAACGAACAAAGCACTTGAGGTCAGCAGTGACGGGTGTGGGATCACACTGAATCTCATGTGTTTTGCTGTCTGTGTCACTGTGTCCCGTGTAAACGGGAATCATTTGTAGCTTAAGGTAAAATAGGTAACAGGAAACACTACAGAGTGGGCACGAAGGCGCGCCCCTCATTACCCCGTGTTACAGCCAAGCGTCTGCCTCCTAGGGAAGGATTTGTTCTGTGGGGAGACTAGATGTTGATGATTTCCGGATGTGTGAAGGGAAACTCCCTCCGAGAAGCGTGGCTTTGGCCGGAGCACATCAGACGAGAGTTAGCGTGGCATGGAGTTTCCACAGTGGCCCTCAGGCCTGCTGCTTCTCTCCTCTCCCCACCCCTGGCCCTGACTCTTACCAAGGGAGGCAAGTTCAGCTCCAGCTGAGCCCCGCACAGGGCTGTGGGTCTCTAGGGCAGGTGCCCACCTTCGCCTGAACAGGCTGTGTCAGAGGAGGGTCTGGCTGTACTTGAGCTGTGAGAGATGCTCTCAGAGATCCAGCATCCTGAAAACCCAGGTGCTGAAGGTTCCTCCTCTTCCACCATCCTGCGGGGAAGGGGGTCTTATCCTGCTTCCCCTCAACCCGAGCTGACTTCTTGTCTGTTCTGTACACCTAGGTTTTCAGAACAGTTATTGTTAATCATCTAGCAGACAAACAACCATAAGGTGACAGCCTGGGAGGGTAGACGGCGCTGGAAGGTAGTTTCCTGAATAACAGCGTTCAGTTTCCTGTTTTGCCATCATTTGACCCAAGGCCCCAAGATAATTGAAATATTGTCAGCCAAACACCGATTTTTTAATCTGAGTTTTTTTTTTCTTTTTAAGTTATGGGTGCAAACTTATAACCAGGGACCTGACAAAAGAGAAGGATTTATTTGCAAAGTGAATGTCGGGGATGGTTGGCATTTGCCAACTCTGACTAGCAGGGACCCAGGCTGCTTCCGTTCTGCCGCCCGACTCCTGATCCTCCAGCTCCTGCCCCTGTTCCCACCAGCAGGAAGAGGAGCGGGAAGGTGCCTTTTCCCCTTTAAGGGGGTGAGGTGAGAGTTGCACCTGCCACTTAGCTAGTCCCTGGGGTGATTCTCCAGCATGGGTGGGAGTTGGGTTTGGAGGCCTGAGCCTCGTGAAGCTGGGGTTGCTGTTCCCTGAGCAGCAGGAAACTGGACTCTGGGAAGTGGGGTCAGAGGGTAGCATCCTCAGGAGGGGCCTCTCGTCCCATTTGACATCTTCACTGCAAAAGGGGGTGTGGGCTTCATGGTCCATTGACAAATAGAACGTTACTTTTTTTTTTTAAGCACATAGAACCCTAATTCCTTGGCTTTTACTAAAGTGGCATTTTGTAATTCCACGTGATTTCATTGATATACTCGCAGGAGAGAATGCTTCCTGTAAACCAGAAGGATCTCTGCGACACTCCTCAGTCCATAGGGTTCATTTTCCCAAGGTTATAGACACAGCCTTAGGAGGGCTTGAGGACACACTGCGGCAGCCTCAGGAGGTCCTGGACATGTGTCCAAGGTGTTTGGGGCACAACTTGGTCTTACACATTTTAGGGAGACGTGAGACATCAATACATGTGAGACGTACGTTGGTTCAGTCTAGGAAGGATGGACGGCTCGAAGCGGGGAGGGATTTCCAGGTCACAGGTAGATCAGACAAATGCATTTCTGGTGCATCTTTCCAGAGGAAGCAGTCAGATCCGCATTTATCTCCGTGTGCAGATGGTGACTTTGAGTTCTGTCCTCTGTCCATGAGGAATTTCCTTGTGGATCGGTTGTGAGGGAGGTACGTGGCTTTTCCCCCCACCCCCAGTAGCTGTCTCTGTTAGGAAGAGCATGGGAGGCAGGTTTGGTCTAAGCTCTTCCTCACCTTGACGTCCCTTTACCGTAGTGATTTTGGGGTCCTGAGATGTATTTTCAACTTCATGTTTCTGAATACACTGGCACTCTAAACAGTGTTGTAGGAGGCATCTAACTTACTTAGAAGAAGAATCTATTTGGAAACACTTGAGCACCTTCGTCCTTGAGAGAACCAAGCCTTTGTTTAGTTTGCTTTGCCCCGAGGCTGTTACGCTGTCCCGGGCTGTGCGGCCTTAGAAAGCTGTGCCCCTGTGAGCTACTGCCTGTGGAATCTGGTGACTTTGAAGTTAATCCAGCAGCTACATATTTTGGAAAGCAGATTCCCTCTTAAAGTGTTGGTGATTATGATTCTAGCACTAGGATTTCAGTGTGTATTTTCCACCTTCTTACTTTGTCTCCTTATACACTGAGATGCTGCTGCATTTGCTCTTAGGCTTCACTGAGGGAGGGTCAGTTCTGACCCTTTCTTAGATATTGACCTTGAACGGACAGAATCGAGATTCAGGAAAACTCGAGCTGTGAGAGTGTGCTGATATCTATGTAAGTGGGGTTCATGTGTCAAACTCAGGTTTAAGAAAAACCAATTCTAGGCTGGGCATAGTGGCTCACACCTGTCATCCCAGCACCTTGGGAGGCTGAGTTGGGCAGTTCACTTTTGAGCCCAGGAATTCAAGACCAGCCTGGGGAACATAGCAAGACCCTGACTCTACAAAAAATTAAATAGGACAGGTGATGTACACCTGTGGTCCCAGCTACTCGAGAAGCTAAGGCTGGAGGATGACCCAAGCCTGGCAGGTTGAGGCTGCAGTGAACCATGATAGCACCACTGTACTTATGGTGCACTGTGTCTGAGTGACAGAAGAACAACCACCCCCCCACACACAAAGTATCAATTCATGCAGTGGCCAGTTCTGCTGGGACCACCTGTTAAGGCTACTCTGGGCCTCACGGTGTGAGAAGGGTCTGTCCAGCGGTGAGAAGGAGTGGCTTGAAGGCCTAAAAGCCAGTTGCTGTGGTTCAGCATGACTGCGGGTGTGGAGTTGGGGGAACGGCTCTCCATGGCATGAGTGGGTAAACGGATGGGCTTCCAGAACGAGCCCCTGTGACTTTGCCTGGTTTGCATCCGTCAAAATACAAATCCACAGGCTCTTACTCTAGCAGCTTCTGCCGGGGCTGATGGACTGGCCTGGGGACAGAGGGTGCCCTCAGAGCCTCATGGTGCCGTCTGGTTTAGGAAGAGCACTTAGTCACCTAGATCTAGGATTTATGACACTACAAGGGGACTCGTCACACTCGGAGCAGCATCCATCTGCATTCTAGACTTGGTTCTAGGTGAAGTATTTTGGAGCCTGTTGGTACCCTGTGTTCTGTTTATGTGTAAAACAAGTTAGAGTTATAACTAGTTAAAACCTATTTTTAAAATTTTGCCACAGAATATGGCAATTGTGGTGGAGCCTGGCCAGAGACCCCCACACTTAGACGCTGCCGTGTGCTGGGGCTGCAGGCGTTGACTGCATCGGCTGTCCCTCCCGGCGTGTCTGTGTTCTTGACACGGGCGCCCATCGAGGCTCGGCCTGTGAGAATCGTGCCACCGTTTGTCTCCGTGTTCCTCTGAGGTTCCGCAGACTTCACGGTCCCATGGCAGAGCGTACGGTATCTGCTTGCATCCTGATTTCCCCAAACCCCAGGACAGGCCAATAGTTCGTTACACACAACTGCAGTGGGCCCCGTGGTGTGGATTTGCGGTGACACAGCCTTTCACCAGCTTGGCCTTCGTCTCCAGAGTTGGCTTTAGGGCGATAGAAGCTTCCTTCAGACTGGGGGGCCCTGAAGCTTTGGTGCTAGGAATTCGGTGACCAGCACGGATGATACCCCATTTCTCTGCATTTGTAGCAATAGTTGTTAACATGACCACGAGATGTACAGAGGAAGGAAAAAGGAGGTTTTATTTTCAGAGTAACACTCTGTGCTTTGGGAAATGTGGTCTTGGGGGAGCTGTAAGCACACGCCCCTCAGGAGGAGAGGAGGCCGCGGCGTTACACGTTCCGGGGTTTGTTGGCTGTGTGTGTTCATCGGGCTCACGGAATGTCTGAACGTTTACAGGGAAAGTGGGGTTTGTTCATCCGGTTCGTGCAATGTCTGAACACTTATAGGGAAAGTCTAGCACACATGCAGTGAGTTAACCTGTAACATCCCTGTTCGCCTTGGGGCGAGCGTAACATTTGAAATGAGGTGGACTGGGCGTGTCATGTACAAAGGTGAGCTGTTGGGCGCAGACGTTTATGCGCAGCCTCAGTCACAGCCAGGACTGGCTCAGGGTCTGCAGCTTGTGGTGGGAAAGGACATTCACGAGGTCATTCTGTCCAGTTGGGGCTGCCGGCAGGGTCCCGGGGGGGGTTGTCTGGTCAGCCAGCGTCTGGAGTCCACCCAGGTCCCGTGGACAGCGTTCCTCTAAACCAGGCTTCTGATTGTGGAGGAGACTTCATGCTGGTTAACACACTGTACAGGAGTAGTGCCGTGGGGCTTTGGGGTTGACCTTCCCTATGATGCCAGTTACATTTCTCTCCAGATCTCATCATAGCCACAGAGATTGTACCTCGTCTGACAGCTGGGGGTGCCATGTTGATATAGTAATTTATTGCATTAAACTTTTTATTACTATTTTAATAACCTTTTTTTTCCTTTTTCAAGAGATATAGGGTATTGCTGTGTTACTCAAGCCAGTCTTGAACTCCTGGCCTCAAGCAATCCTCCCACCTCGGCCTCCCAAAGTGCTGGGCTTATAGACGTGAGCCAGTGCGCCCAGCCTACAGCCATGTTTTTAAAACTCAGCAGTTTAAAAATCCTACTCCTTTCACCCCCTCAAGCAGGCTGGTTGGCCTTGTGCAAACTGGGGTGTCACGATCTTAGCCTCCCCCTTTTATTTTTCGCTTTGGCCTCAAGTTCTGATGAGAACAGCAGTTACAAAATGGGCATTAGGTGATTCTTCTGTTACTAAAGCCAGAATTCTCACCAGTTGGAGATGTTTGTCCCCAGGATCCCAGAAAGCTGCTTTGAATCAAGCCCGTAGTAAATAAGTAAGGAACTAAACTCTTGGTCCTCTGCTTAGTACCAGGGGAATGGGTTAGTTGCTGATACCCTTTGATCTGTGCTCACGTGCTGCATCTCATCACGGGAAGCAGAGTCGCCCTGTGGAATAAAGCCCGGCTCAAGGTGGCGCGTCGAGACGCTTGGGGCTGTCAGTCCCTTATACAGCGGCAGACTTGGAGACTCAGTATCGCGTGCAGAGCCCAGGCAACCGGAGTGCATCCACCTTAGAGACCACATGGACGGTCGGCAAGGTGGATGTCCGGGCATAGGGCCTTGACAGGCCCACTGCGAGGTGAATTAGGAATTCGTTAGCAAAGAAATCAAACTCGCCTTTGGGTCCCAGCTGCTTGGAAGGCTGAGGCGGGAGGATTGCTTGAGCCAGAAGGTCAAGGCCGCGATGAGCCATGATTGTAATACTGCACTCCGGCCTGGGTGACATAGCGAGACTCCAAGTCAAAAAAAAAAAAAAACACAAAAAAACCCCTCAAACCTTACTCTTCATAGCAGGAGGGAGAATTTGTCAAAGTAACTGCAACAAAATCTTAGATGATATAATTTCAGTGGCTAAGTGAGCTGTCCAGCCCACGTGGCTGGCTCACAACGCAACAGAGCCAGGTGCTGCTGCAACTGCGCCCCTCCCCACCCGATCGCTTGTGGACCTTTTCTGTTTTCCCATATCTCCCTTTTGGATACGTAGCTCGCAACTTTATAGCTAAGCATCAGTAAAACAGGTTGTCTATTTTGAAAAGTAACTATTTTGTCTTTTAAGGACAGAAAATGAAGCAGGTGACAATAGCATGGCAACCTGGTGAATAGATTTAGAGGAATATTTAATACTTGGCACCACTCTGATCCCTTCTTCTCTCATGCTTAGTTACAGCTACCGCCTTCTATGACAAAACACTTTCAGCTCTGTGAGTAGGAATTAAACATATTCTAAATCAGAAGTTTTAGTTAAGCAGTATTTTACGTGAATGCCCAGATCCTAAGTGTTCACTGTACTGGTGTGTGGTGTTGAAGAAGGAACGAGGGCTTGGGGCTGCGTTTATGGTGCAGCGTCCGGGTTCCCATATGTGAGATGAGGGCCATGAGACACGGCCTGGAAGGTTCAGACTGTGGGATTGAATGGATCTACCCAGTCCTGGAAAGCCTCAAGTCTAACTTGACTTGGGCTGGTTTTAGGGAGATGCTGGCAGTGCTGTCCTCACTGGTTACCGGGAGGGGCTCTGGCACCGTCCCCGTCAGGTGTCTCATGATCAGCCCAGCTTGCTCATCTCAGAAGCTGCTGGTCGTGTTCTCGTTCCTGTTGTTTGTTGCGTGTTATTTAGGGTTCTGTTCATGTGGGGACCTAGGAAGTTCCACAGTGAGAGGAGAGCCGCTGAGCCGCCTTCCTGCCTGGACGCCAGCCCCACGGAGGACCGTAACTGCTTGAGGTTGGCTTCTGCCCCCGGCCTCACCTGTGGAGGCATTGATGCAGTGGTACTTTCTAAGCTCCTGGGGCACACAGTGCTGTTGTGTGGATCCACAGGCCACTGTGGCGTCCAAGCACGTGCTCCCGGAGGAGAGGAGTCTGCGGGCACTGATAGTGGGAGCTGGCTGAGAGTCCAGCAAGTGAGACTCCCTGTGACGTGCACAGCTGCCATCTGCACAGCCCCTCCTGAGGCCAAGATGGTCGTGCGATAAATGCACAAAGCGCGTCTCCAGCAAAAAGCCGCCAAGTGTCCACATCCAGGATATCCACCACGGTGGCTTTTTGGTGTTAATACGATGAATGTGAGCAGCAGGTGGTCTGCGTCGAGTGTGACTGTGCCACTGCAGTTTTGTTCTCATGTCTTGATGAGCATGAACGGTTCCTGACGAGGGTAGGTAAGGATGCTGTGACCTGAGACTCTGCAGTATTGTAGCTTGAGGAACCAAGGAGTTCTTCTCTGTTGCAAAGCCGTCAGGGAGGATGTTCCAGGCTGGTGACTGCTCCATGAGGTATTCAGAGATCTAGGTTTCTTCCCGACCCCTGCTCTGCATTCCCAGGGACATGGCTGTCCTTGCTGTGGTTGGGACTGGGCGATTTCCATGCTGGCAGGGGAGGCTTAAGGTGAGAGTGGCCCTGATTTACCTAATCTACATAATGACAGGGAGCCTGGGAGTAAAGTGTAGCCATGGCCTTGGAGGATGGATGATGGATGTTGGTGAACGACTGGCTGCACTCACTGCAGCTGGCCCAGGAATGGGGAAGGATGGCTGAGTATGCCATTCAGTGGTACCTGGTTCTTTCAGATTTGACTTCCTTATGGATTTTCTGCTGTAAAGAGGAGAGAGCCTGTGGTTCTAGGCCAAGCATCTCACTCATCTCATAACATCTTGTATCCCTCAGCCAACATTTATGTCAAGTTTTAGAAGTCCTATCAAACTGGCAAGCATTTCTCAATTTGGTTTAACCATTGGATTTTATATCTGTGTCTGCATGTCTATTTTACATCTATGTGGTTATTTGACACTCTGTAGTACCTTTGTAATAGGTTCTCTTTGGTGGAAGTTACTTTCAACAAACCCTTGCTGCTACTTGAATTTTCAAGGTTGCAAGTAGAAAGGAGAGAATAAAAACCACATCTTCTCTAATTTTAAAATGTGTTGTTTCTCAAATCACACCAGAAGTACAGATATTACAAATTACAAAAGCAGCCAGAATCAAGGTTAAGAGATTTCTGGGCGATTCTGGCTAATCAGCAGTATTTGCTGAGGTGTGTGCAGCAGAGCAACATGCCAAAAAGCCCGGGACGGGGGAGAGATGGGAGGCCAGGCTGTGACTTCGGAGGTGCTGTTGCCTCAGGGAGAGGAGCTAGATGTAGAGAGGATAAATGGACACAGGTGTGACCACCGCCATCCTTGCCGCGGTACGGAGTCCTTTCTACAGGGGCCTTTGTGAGCTGAGTTAAAAATCGAAATTGAGAAAGTGCAATGCATTCTTAGTTTTTAAAATAAAATGCTAATAGAGAATGTTTTGTTTGTAAGAATGTAAAATGTTACATCTTTGTTTAGAATTTAAGAATAATTTGCTTCTGAGATCTTTGTGACTGAGATTTGAAATCTTAAGTATGGTTTTCTCTTCCATGTTTTATACATATGCACGTATACACATATATGTAAGGTATATAAAAGGAAAATAAGCATATCTGTATTCACATTTATATACACTTCCATAATGTGTATACTTCTAGTCACACATAGTTCTAAGAGACTATGACTTGACTTGATAACCATGAGAGGGTAATCGCGCCTCCCGCGTTCCAGGCCTCACACAGCCCGTGCCAGGTTTTGGAAGCAGGAGTTTGTCTGCAGCCACTTCGGGAAGCATGTGGTTGCCAGGATTGCCTAGAGCTCCAGGCTGTCTCCAGTCCCAGCCTCCCTGGGGTAGAAGCTGCCCTACCAGGGGCCTGGACATGGATGTTAGGGCCTGGAGCCAGGGACCGCTCCTGAAGCGGGGGGCTCCCCTCACGGTTGGGCATGAGAACCGAGGATAGGAGGCGGAACCAGCCTCGGGCCAGTGCACGGCCTCGCTGAAGTGCTTGCGGGAAGCCCCAGCTGCACTTTGCTGACCCCATAGACAGCACCTCACTCTGTGAGATCCCCCTGGCCCACTCCTCAGGTTCCTAAAATGATGAAGGTTTCCTGAGCTGCGAATTTTTAGGTCTAGGCTAAAAAGTCCTGGGACAGGCTCACAGGGTTCTTCATGTAGAAATGATGAGTGTGCTGGTGACTCAGAGCAGGCACTGCACCCTCACTCCAGGGTCCTTCGTGCCAGGTGGAAACGAGCGTGTGGGTCACCCAGAGTCCCTGCATCCTCACTCCAGTCACTGCTCTTTGGTTTCTTAATTAAAAGCCTAAAAGCCTTGATAATGAAAATGCATTCTCCCCAGAGAGTCGAGTTTCCGGTTATGGAGGCTCACCTGTAAATGCCGTGCCAGGTCAAATATGCTGAGATCTGGGCCAGGTCCTGCTTCCTGCCCACGGCCAAAGCAGGTACTTCATTTGGGAGGTGACCCAGGGGGATATCTGAGAGGCCTGCCGGTCCCCGAGGGATGAATCCGCTGGCCTTCACACTCTGCTCCGGCCTCCATCAGCTCCTTTCTATCTGCCAACTGCCTGCTTTGACGTTGCCATCATTGGAGATATGTTAGGGACTTAGTATGGGTTGACACCCATAGGACCAGCAGATCGTGGAAAGGTGGGAACCAGGGCTGGGAGGGTGGTGACCACGGCCAAACTGAGAACCGTGGTGGGCTGGGAGGTCCATCTTCTGTCTAAAGTGTTTTTCAAAATATAAAACATCGTGTCTCAGGAGCATGAGAGGGCAGGCCACAGACGGGGAGAACGCATCTGTAAAAGACTCATCTGAGAAAGGCTGTTATCCAAACCGTGCAAGGAACTCTCAAAACTCAACAAGAAAATGAACAACCTGATTAAAAATGGACCAAAGACCTGGACAGATACCCCAACAAAGAAGATACACAGATGGCAAATCTACACGTGGAAACATGGCCCGCGTCTTATGTCATAGGGCGAGGCGTCACTGTGCACCCATCGGCCTGGCCAAAACCCGAACTCCGACACTGCCGCGTGCTGGTGGGTGTGTGGGCATCAGGACCCTCACTCATCACTGGGGGAAGTGGGGCAGCTGCTGTAGGAGGCAGCGTGGTGGTTTTCTGTGGAACTAAGCTCTCCAACCACAGGAGCAATCACAGTCCTGGCCGTTTACTCGGAGGAGCTGAAAGTTTACTTCCATGCGGAAATGTGCACACAGACGTTGACAGCAGCTTTATAATTGCCAAAACTAGAAAGCAACCAAGATGCCCTTCAGCAGGTGAATGGATAAACTGTGGTATGTCAGATACTGGGATATTATTCAGCACTAAAAAGAACTGGACCCCTAAGCCATGAAGACAAGGAAGGATCTTAAATGCATGTTGCTAAGTGAGACTCCAATCTGGAAAGGCTGCCTGCTGTCCGAGTCCAACCACAGCACAGTCTGGAAAAGGCAAAGCTGTGGAGAGAGTCAAACAGTCAGTGGCTGCCAGGGGCTGGGGAAGGGAGAGATGAATGGGAGGAGCATAGGGGATATGGAAGGTGGGAAACAACTCCAGGTGGGGCTTTCATGGGGGATCCATGCCGTTCCACGTCTGTGAAACCCACAGAGTGAGCAGCAGCAGGCCGAGTCCTCGTGTGAGCTGTGGACTGTGGGTGGTGGTGCCGTGTTGATGCGGGTCTGTCGGTCGTAGAGACATGCTGGTCTGGTGAGGGCAGGAGAATGATGGAGGCTGTGCCTGTGCTGGGAAAGGAGATAGGTGAGGACTCTCTGTACTTTCCTCTTGATTTTGCTATGAACCAAAAACTGCTTTTAAAAATGTCTATTGAAAAGACAGACAAAAGAGTGCTGGCCAGACAACATCTGTGTGAGGGTGTGGCCTGTGTTCTACATTCAGAATTTCCGTTAGAATACACACATCTAAATTTTTCAAAGTTAAACCTTTGCATTAAGTAACTCGCTACCAAGTTACAGTATCAGCTTGAGCGCTGCCAGGATGGCCAGGATCCTGTATCCTGACAGGCTTCTCCCCTTGCAGGTGCAGTTGACGTCCATGGCCACATCCCAGTAAGCAGCAGGGCTGGAATCAGGAGTCAGGCTTTGCGGGACAGAGAGGAAGTGAGATCTGTAAGCACGTGGCTGAGGGCCGGCAGGGGGTAGCCCATGGCAGGGGGCCGGCAGGGATGACTTTTTGACCAGTTTTCCTTATCGCTGAGGCCTTCCTAGACTTGGGGAGTTGGAGTCCCCACTCTCGGGTGCCTCAGAAACCAAAGGCTGCTCGTAATCCTCAAGTTCCAGATGCCTCAGGGGAGGTACCTGGGTTGTTGGGTGCAGTTCCGTTATTTGCTGCTCGGTGGGATTTGCCCACAGCATTTCTGGTTGTTTTTAAGAGCTGATGTTTGAGCTGCTTATAATCACATATGGATGTCGATCTACCAGTAAAAGTTAAGAGCAGAATTTTAGTTCAAAGAGTTGTGAAAATGCTCAAGGTCGTGTACTAATGTATACATTACATTTGTGGAAATATCTAAAAGTCCAGGATTTATATTAAACACTTCTCTTGATTTTTGTGATATCTACCTGTCATTTTTCCATTTGATTAATAGATGTCAGAGGGCTTAAATTTTGAGTGCCTGAATTCACTGAAACTAAAACTTCTTACATCAAATGTAATTGAACTGAACGTAGCCAACAGTGCATGCTTTTATAAGTACTGATTAAAATATATATAAAAACACATATCCATGAACATGCAGATGGGGGCAACATGTTAAACCGTGGAAGTAGAATTAGTATTCTTTGTTTTCTGAGAAGACAAACCTAAGGGGTCTTATAACTTTCTAGTTTCCAACTTATTTGCCCTAAAGTGGAAGATTGACAGCAGCAGAAGAGGAGATCCTGGGCCAGTGCAGGCTCTGGGAGCAGCGGGGTGAGTGCTGGAAGGAGCTGGCTGGAGGCAGAACCAGGGAGGTGCTCAGACAGGCCAGGACGGCCTCAGGGCACGCGGCTCAGTGAGTGAGAAAAGGTTCACATTTCTTGGAGAGCCCTTGACTCTGCCCACGGAAAACCCAAACTCCTTCCAACGGGGATGTGCATCTCCTGTAAAAGTTGTTACTCCCAGAAAGAAAGCCAGTGGATGTAGAAATTTTATGTATGCAGAAATAATTTCAAATTTGTTTCTAACCTTATCCTTTTCTTCCCCCATCTTAATGTGTGGTGACTTTCTGCAGGTGACGCACACATCTTAGGAGAGCGCTGTATTTCAGTTGCTGTTGGCTCTGTTGTGACTTTGTGGTGTCCGATGTTCTTGTTCTGAGGTTCTGCCCAGAACGTGGCTCCTCCCTGCTGAGCGTTGCTTGTTGAAGGCCCGTGTGGAAACTTTCCCTGTAAGCTTGTTGCCCACAGCAGTCTTGGTTCAGAAATCTTTAGACCTCCTGAGACTCCACACAACCTTCTAAACTTTCTAGCGTGACCTTTTCATTTTACTGTTCTCCACTAACTCAGATGTTTTCCAGAATGTAAGTAATCTGCTGCATGCAGGGTGGGGGGTGCCCTCCGTTGGCTCTGGGGAGAAGCATCGCTGTTTCTCCGGGTGGAGCTTCCCGCCCACCATGGTGTGCTCCAAGACGCAGCAGGGTTCTTTGGCAGAAGTAACCATCGAAGGCCCGTGTCTCCGTGGCATGGTGGCTGTGGGTATGCGGCCTCGCGGCCATACCGGCCCCTCCCCATCAATGGCACCACGGAGAGGAGCAGGGGGAGGCCTGGGATCTGTCTCCAGAGTCACAGCTGTGCTTCCGAGACTGCGTCGTCCGTTTGTAACTAGACATGCAGAGAAAGTGTTGGAGATCAGCAGGAGACGGTGTCTGTCCCTAATGAGCTCAGGCGTGCCCTTGAGAGGGTCAGGTTTCTGTGCGGCTGATCTGGACTCAGCCTGGCTGTGGCAGTGCAGGTGACTGCTGGGCTTTGGCAAGGCTGCACCCACTGTCCGTCTGAAATGGCCCCCTTCCCTGGCTCACGGTGCCAACTGGGTCCCCAGGCCTGTGTATGTGTCGGGGAAGGGGTGGGTGGGGGTCCTACCTTATTGCCGTATCCAATGGCACGCGGGGTCAGCACTCAGGAAACATGTGCTGTGTGGGTCAGCGATTGAGTTCAGAAACCTGGAAAATTCAGCAGCGTAGGCTTTGGGCATGACCCGTCCAGCCTTGGGGCTCTTTCTTTCTCTGAATTTCCTTCCATGGCATTCCCCTCATCCCAGGGGCCCCTGTCCCCGTATGGCTGTTGGCAGCTTCACAGGTTCCTCTGCCTCCCCTCCCAGGCCCTGGTGTGGCTGGGACAGCTAGTGGCTGTGCAGACCCCACAGCCAGTAGATCGTTGGTGCCAAGGCCTTGGGCCTGGGTTACCTGAGTCAAGGACTCCAGTACATGGCTGAGCTCACCCCGAATGTCTGGATCAGAAGGCCTTGGGTTGCAGAAAGGTGGGAGTTCGATATCGAAGGACAGCCTCCAAAGCAGAAGGGGAAATGGCTGTGCTGGATGGGCAGCTAGAAGAGTCTGTGCACAGCCTGGGACCCAGTGCAGACACAGAGCTGACATGGGCAATGCAGTGACACGGCCACCGTGGAAGTGGGCAAAGTTATAGGCTTCAGATCGATACGGAGGGGCTGGTCTAAAACAATCCTCTGTTTCCTTTAATCCTAGCAACTGCTGGCTTTTGGGGTGGGGGAGTGAGATCTGTGGTGGCCGCGAGGAGAGACAGGGATTTTAATTAAACCCCTCTTTCTGGGAGAGGGGAGTAGCCGTTTCTGTAGGGCAGTGAGCATCGTCATCTCAGGCAGCTCAGGCTGCTGTAACGAAACATCATTGACTGAGTGGCTTATGAAAAACAGGAATTTGTTTCTCACAGTTCTAGCGGCTGGAAGGCAGGATCAGGGTGCTGCACGGGTGGATTCTGGTGTGGGCTCCTTCCTGGTTGGCACACACCTTCTCTCTGGCCCTGACACAATGGGAGGGTGAGGGATTTGCTGGGCCCCTTTCTGAGGCACAAATCCCATTCAAGGGTCTCCAGCCTCGGGAACTCATTACCTCCCAAAGACCTCCTGACAGCATCACATTGAGGGTGAGGATTTCAACCTGTGTTTTGAGGGGCAGGCAGTTCGTAATCTTCACCCTCTTTGTGTATTTCTGACTCAACATTGAGTCTGCCTTTGGCTCTCCAGGGGACAGAGCCTGTGGAGACACTGAGCAAGGTCAGAGCTGCAAGCATGTGCACATCGGGGGCAAGGGAGCTGCCAGGGGTGTGAGAAGGGGGTTTCAGCGTCAATCGGAGCTGCTTTCCTGGCAAATGTACTCATAAGCTATCCTGGCAACATTTGCTTTTCACGAAGAGTCGATGAGGCAGTGGGGGCAGCAGGCGGTGTTGCCAGAAGCTTGGACCTGATGGGCAGCAGAGAAGGGGCAGAGGCCATGACCTTGGGGTGGTCAGCAGTGCCAGGTGTCTGCCCTCCAGGTCTCAAGTCTGTGATTGTGCAGAGACTGAGCAGACCGGGGCTTGCCGGCCAGTGTGGCTCTCATGCAGGTGATTATCGGGGTTGCTTTCTATGTAATGTTCCCTCAACCCCATCCCCCCCCCCCACCAATTTCTGTAACTAGCAGAAATGATGCTGTGTTTCCTTGATGAAGCCTTGAGTTTCCCATGGAGATGTAGGAATAGCACGATTTGGCTCACGTCCAAATACTTTGCAGTGAAGCTGCACGGAAGAGGATTCTAGGCTTCCATTTGACGTTTTCAACAATGCCTGAGTGTTACAGGACCGTCTTGCTTGTTAATAAAGCACCAGATGAAAAAGGCTACTGGTTAATAAAGGAGACTTTTTACATTAGCACAGAGAGGGTGGCTTGAGATAAATTCAGCGTAACGTAGGTGTGTTTGTAAGCCGTCAAAAGGACCATCTGTCTGCTGGCGACACATGTTTTCCGGTATTGGTTTTGTTCTGAAAAAGGATGACTGGCATTCGGCAGAGTCATTCCAGAATTCACCTGGAAGGCGTCCACATGGTGCCTTTTCTCCTGACATTCTGGGCAGCACGAGGGAATCATTCCTGTCTTCAGCACTAGCAGGAGACTTTTCCTGAACACCTGCTCCTCTTTGGCGTTGTGGGTGTGAAGGGGTCAGAGTGAGCCTGTCTTCATGGAGTTTTCAGACACCATGAGGATAGTGTGGCACAAGTGTCGGGCTCAGGGGGGACGGAGGCTTTCCCCCAGAAAACAGCTGCCGATTCCAGGATGGTCCTCGACCCCTCCTCCCTCTGTTCCTCTGCGTCATGTTTGAATTAAGGCTGTTCTATCGTAGCGGGGGTGTCATGTTAACTGGAAGTGTGCTTTTTTACTGGGCAGTAAGTAAATTAATGGTACATTTTCCAAGGACAGCGAGGTTTGATTTGATGAATCCAGTGGGGGAAAGGAGAAGGGGCTTGGCTGTGTGGGGATGTGTGTGATGGGAGCAGAATGGAGCAGCCATGCAGGCTGTTGGGATGGAGGGGCCACGCCCGCATTTCCATGGGGTCCGTCGCTGTTTGTGCCACTAGACCTGAACCTCCTATACAGTAGTAACGCATCATTCACGTCCCAGCAGGCCAAGTCCTCAGGAAAATGGGGCCAAAAAGTAGAAAACCATGACCGTAGAAGGTAACGGCACATGACTGAGCTTTCTGGGTGGTACGTCCTTGTGATAAAAACAGTCCTGAGCTGAACACCAGAATGAAAACGAACCGTCCTCCGTGCTGAAGGCGGAAGAGGTGTGCTTGGCTATCCGCAGTGCCTGCCTGTTTGGGCGGTGATTACTGCAGGTCACACGTGCTGTACAGGAGGAGGGCAGTGAACTCTGGAGCCAGGCTGGCCGGGTGCAAGTCCCAGCTCCATAGCCAGCTCTGTGATCTGGGACAATTCACCTATGTCCTCTGCCTCTCGGTTTCCTCCTCTGTAAAAGGGGGGTAATAGTCGCATCTATCTGAAAGGGCTATGTGAGAATTAAACGACCTTGTAAATGTAAGGGGCTGAGAACAGTATCTGCTCTTGGTGAGCAGAAGGATGACCAAGGAGGTGACCAGCAAAATACCCCTTTCGAAGCCTCAATACTGTTCCATAGTGAGCAAAGACACAGCTCCTCTATGGACGAAGCCATTAATAGTCGATCCTGGCAGGCAGAGTGCAGATTCCTTCGAATCAGAAATTTGAACTCGGGCCAATGACTGCTGTACTGATTGAGTAAATCTTAGGATTTGTTGTTAATGGTAAAGTCTACAAAAACAGAAACAGTCTGAAGGAGTTGGAGAGGGTGTGGGCTCAGCTGCAATCTCTCCTCCCAAGGCCGTTGGTTAACATCATCTCCAGCCCTGTGGAAAGACGGCAGCAGTGAAGAAAATGTCAGACAAACATTTGGTGTGTTTGTACACTTCTCCCAGAAATCCTAAATGCTTTGCATGTTTCAGCTAATAATTCATTAAAATGGATTATGCTGACCATTTTATAACCTACTTCACTGCTCTCCTGTCTAAATCCATCCCTTTGTGACACATTTTTTACACTTGGCTCATTTTTTCAATTGTGTTTGCTGTCTTACTGCCATGTAAAGGATAAACGTGCATGTCTATGTTGATTTGACTGAGACAGCTAATGCTAAATGTCTCTGTTCCTTGAAGGTTGACTTGTGATGGTGTCATTTAAGTCTCTTACTTTTTCCCCTTGAGTCAGCAAAATATTCCATGTGACTTTGAGCAAAACTTGCTCACTAGTGTTATGGAGGGTATAAAAGCAAATGGAATAAGTTTCCTGCCTTCAGGAGGATTGAAATCTCAAAGTCGGTATGACAGCATGGATGGGAGTAAGCTCAGTTTGCAGCTTTTAAAACATGGAATCTTTCCTCTGCCACTTTTAATGGTGAGACCCTGAGCAAATCATTTCCACAAGCATCAGGCTCCCCATCTATGACATGGAAGTAAAAATAGCAATCTTGACAAAATTGTGATGACTACAGACGTGTACCTAACCTCTTATTTACCGCCTCCCGATAGAAGATATTGTAACTCATCCCATTTGAGAGCAGGTGGTGATCACCCCATCTTGTGAGATTCAAGTATAATAATTATCTGGAATCCCCCATCTGCAGGTGAGGAAGACCCAGCAGCCCTCACAATGTCTTCTGGAAACTGGAGATTTTGTTTGAAGGGTGAACTGACTCCAAGTTTCTTCTGTTTTCACGTATTGTCCTTCCTACGTGTCTCCTGGGGTTTTTCCCGACCTCCCAATCTACATTAACCTGATAACAGCCAGCTATGTTTTCTAGAATTCCCCTAAATTGACTCATGCCAAATACTGAATACAGTAGATTGGGAGGGTTCATTAAATCACGATAGAGCATCCTAAAGAAGGAAAGTAGACACCTTTGTTCTTAAAGGGTCTTCAGCCATCCCACCCTGGAGAAGGTTGCTGATTGCCTCTTCTCCTCGGGCAGTCTTGTTACTATGCATCACTTTTTTTTTTCCTGAGATGAAGTCTCTGTCACTCAGGCTGGAGTGCAGTGTCATGATCTTGTCTCACTGCAACCTCCATCTCCTGGGTTCAAGTGATTCTCCTGCCTCAGCCTTCCGAGTAGCTGGACTACAGGTATGTGCCACCACACCCAGCTAATTTTTGTATTTTTGGTAGAGACAGGGGTTCACAATATTGGTCAGACTGGTCTTGAACTCTTGACTTCGTGATCCATCCACGTTGGCTTCCCAAAGTGCTAGGATTACAGGCGTGAGTCACCGCACCCGGCCTGCATCACTTTTTATGCCTCGTCTTCATCCTTACAGCTTCTCCTTCCTAGGGGCCTCAACTCCCAACCCTGGAGTAAGGGTCACAACTGTCCATCTTCATGCAACACAGCTTAGTTCCCCTTCTTCTCCTCCCCACCATGCCCTATGGGCTGCTTTTCTACAACCAGAATGGAGACCCAGGGAGATCTGCTAAACTAAGACAGTTCTCACCCCTGGGAGAAAAATCTACTTCCCAGTTCTCAGTCCTGCTAAACTATTGTTAAGATAAAGAAGGACCATGATAAATCCTATTGGCTAAGAGAAGAAGATTCTCCAGGTTGCCATAGGACAAGAGAGGAAGTGACAGAATCTGCAGCCATTTGGTCGAATATGTGATATGTGAGTCATTCTGAGGAATACGTTAAAATTCTGTAGTCAGATCTTGGAAAATGATATTGCCAGTAGAGGGAAGAATGTAAGAAAAAACCCAGGCAGAAAACAAACAAGTGTGTGTGGAGAAGAACAATAATGTGATGTGAATGAAGGGTTCGGTGTCATGAGTGAGAAATGGCTGACCGAAAGTAGGGAGATGCAGAAAGGAAAATACCACGGGAAGACTGAACATCACATTAAGTGATTTAGGTGATTCTGCCTGCAGTGCAAATATTTTGGGCTCTGAAGTGAAGTCATCAAAAGGTTTACGTCTGTAATGGAGGATTGGTCTAGATAGCCTCTCAGATCCCACTCGGCTTTGAGATCCTTGATTCCGGGTCACACCTGCGGGTCTGGAGGGCAGTTCTTCAGGGTCATGAAGGAAGGATTCCAGGAGGCTGGAACATGAAGGACATTCAGGTGACCACATCAAGAGATCAAGTGGGGTAACAAGAGCCTGAACTAGAAGGAATGCAGTGTAAATATGAAGAAGAGGAAATGGGAAACTGACTAGAAACGATAAGTAGAGAAAAAGGGAAACGTGTGATTCCAAGGTTTAGAACAGTATTTGTAAGTTACAGTCCCACAACTTCTTGCATAAACAGTATCTAAGAGAGTCATTTTAAAAAGAAGAGCAAACTTCCAAGTTCCACTGAAAGACATCAGCATCTCTGTGGAGTGAATTGGGGAAAGAGAATGAAGAAGTCTGTTCAACTTTAGATATACAAAATGTGAATTGAATTGCATGAGTGATACCAACAATGTGAAGATATTTAACAGGAGCTCTTTTTTCTCTTTTTGGCCTGTAGTATTTAATCCTTCTATCATCATTATCGTCCTTTCTCTAATTTAATGTCTTTGAACCTTTATTCAAAAATCCACTATGTATAGGTAACATGTTTGTGAGATTATTACTAGACCCTCTAGGAGGTTTCATTAACCCAGTTTTGATAGTTCAGGTAAGTCCTCCACCATTTTTTTTCCAAGTTGTCTTAGCTCTTTTGGGTTCTTTAAATTTCCAGACACATTTTGGAATCTGCTAGTTCATTTCTACTGAAAAAAAAAATAAAATAAAATAAAATCATGCTGGGATTTTGATTGGAATTGCATTAAACCTCTGATCCACAAGGGCAGAACTGACATCTTAACAATATTGAGCCTGCTGATCCATGAACACAGTATATCACTTCATTTATTTAGTTCTTTATCTCGGCATCACTGCCTGCTTTACAGTGCATAGATCTTACACATCTTTTGTCAGATTTAGTCTTAATATTACTTTGTAAATTTCCATTTCCAATTATTTCTTTGCCAGTGTATAGAGATAAATACTGCTTATGGAACGTTTGCAAGATACAAGCTAAACACAAACTCACTTATTAATAAGTAATTTATTATTATTAGTTTTAGTGGCTTTTTGTGATTTCAAGAGATTTTCCACACGGGTGATCACGTCACCTGCAGATACAGATAGTTTTAAATCTTATTTTCTAATAAGGGTGCATTTTATATGTTTTAACTTGCCTTATTGCACTGACTAGACTCCAAAAAAATGCTGAAAAGCAGTGAGAAAAAAGTCATCAGGTGGGATGGTAAATACAGCCCTTGTTCTTCCATTTTGACCTGAAGCACCCAGTGTGATCATTTTCTCCTTTGATTTTTGTGAGGACTTTTTGTTTCCTTTTTTTCCTTTATTTTTTAAAAATACACTTTATCTTTTAGGCAGTTTCACGTTCACAGAAAAATTGAGGGAAAGGTGCAGAGAGACCTTCTATATGCCTTCCCTTCCCCCACGTGCACAGCCTCCCCAACTAACAACACTCCTGCCCAGAAGGAGCATTTGTAATAATTGAAGAACCTACGTTGACATATTGTCACCCAGAGTCCACAGTTTACATGAGGGCTCCGTCTTGGTGCTTGTTCTATGGGTTTGAACAAATATGTCATGACATGTATCCACCATGATAGCATCGTACAGAGCAGTTGCACTAAAATCCTAAAAATCTCCGTGTTTCACCTCATCATCTCTCCCTCTTCCCAACACCTGGGAAGCACGGACATTTTCACTCCATAGTCTGGCCTTTTTCGGGATGTCCTTTAGTTGGAAGCTTACAGTATTTAGTCTTTTCCGAGGGGCCTCTTTTGTGTAGCCGTGCATGTTTAAAGTTCCTACGTGTCTTTTCATGGCTTGACAGCTCACTTCCCTTCAGTGCTAAAGAATATGCCATTGTTTGGATATATCACAGGTTATTTATCCACTCACCTAGTGAAGAACATTTTGGTTTCTTCGTTGCCTCCAAGTTTGAGCAATTATGAATAAAGCTGGAATAAAATTAGCAATTACGATTAAAGCTTCTATAAATGTCCATGTGCAGGTTTTTCTGTGAACACAAGTTTTCAACTCCTTTGGATAAATACCTAAGAGTGCAATTGCTGGATCACATGTTAAGAGGATATCTCGTGCCCATCAATGATACACTGGATACACAAAATGTGGCACGTATATACCACGGAATACTATGCAACCATAAAAAAGAATGGGTTCCTGTCCTTTACAGGGACATGGATGAAGCTGGAAGCCATCATTCTCAGCAAACTAAAAGAGGAACAGAAAACCAAACACCACATGCTCTCACTCATAAGTGGCAGTTGAACAATGAGATCACATGGACACGGGGAGGGGAACGACACACACGGGGGCCTGTTGGGGGGTGGGGACAAGAGGAGGGAGAGCATTAGGACAAATACTTCATGCATGCAGGGCTTAAAACCTAGATGATGGGTTGACAGGTGCAGCAAACCCCCATGGCACATGTATACCTAGGTAACACACCTGCATATGTATCTAAGAACTTAAAGTAAAATGTAAAAATAAAAAATAGGGAGTATAGTTTGGTAAGACAATGTGATAATTTTACAAACACAAAACATGTCATACCCACTTCCCCACCTCCCTCAAGTGCTTTCAACAGCATCCTGTTGCTGTTATTAAGAGAATAAAGCATCTACCATCATCTCCCAGCCCCTGCCTGCCTGCCTTCATTCTTGTCTTGTGCCACTTTCTCCCGTGTTTACTTCCTTGCCCGTGCCTGTTTCCTGCTGCAAGAGGCATTCTGCACGCACCCCCATCTCTGTTTAGACCGTGGTGTCCCTACACTCCACCCCCCTCAACAAGCAACCTCTACTTCTCTCCAGACTGCAAGGGGATCATACCTTCCAGAATGCATCGGTTTTCTACCTCTCATCCCAAGATACGCCAGATTCTTTTACAGCATAAATTTAGAGAACCCCGCTTCCCTTTCTTTGGTGCGCTTTCCTCAATTCTTCATCAGAAACCCATTAGACTGATTGTCATATTAGTGCCCATTCTCCCCATCAGGCCGCAAGTTCGTGTGAGCAGGGGCCGCAGTCATGTTGGTGAACCACGGTATTCTCAGTGACTATCCATGTGCTTAGAAAGTATTTGCTGAATGGGTAAATGGGTCTGCAGTTCCAACCAAAGCTAGAAGCTTGACTTTGGAAGAATGAAAGTAGATAACATCTCCAAAGCAGACCCCATAGCATGAAAAAAGAAAGGAAGAACGGAGGCAGAGCTGAAGGATGAATATTGGCACAGGAGTAGGTGAGACTTTGATGTAGTTTGAACTACATCAAAATATTAAGAGTAGCCATTTCAGGATGACAAGAGAACAATATATTGTTTTTGTTCATTCTTTTCAACATTTGCAAAGTTTTTTGCCTTGAGTGTAGTCACTTTTGCAATCAGAGGTTACAGTGCTTGATGGAATGAGGCCATGAAGCGCACACACCACCGAGTTTCTAACACAGAGCAATCTATGAGGAAGGATGGAGACACAGGAAAGGTTCATTTTAAAGCAATGCAGGTGTTTTCTTTATAAAGGCAAAAGACATTTTTTAAAGTGTTTGCATCATACACAAGTCTGCTAAATTTGGTCAAGAAACAGAGAAAACAGTAACAGAAGAACACTTTAGCCCACAAGGAGACCAGCACACCCAGCTCGAGACCACTCCAGATGAGGAGTGGAGAGTGGTTTCCTCACAGCTGACCCACAGGATCGGGTAACACAAGCAGAAGGGAAACATGGGGACCACAGAGACATCAGACTGTGGACTTCATAGCAAGAGACAGCAACACAAACTAGCGGAGTAATTAAAAACTATGGTAAAAAGAGGTCCACATTCTATTTTAACCTGAAATCAGTGGCACGGGGACCACCACACCACCCTGCAGTTGCCTCCTCCCTCCCCCACACACAGCAGCCTCCTGGGACAACATCCTACTTCCAACTTGCAGTTGCCTCCCGTCCCACCCCCCCCACAGTGGCCCCCTACGACAACATCGTACTTCCACCCTGCAGCTGCCTCCCATCCCCAACACACAGCAGCCTCCTGGGACAACTTCCTACTTGCCGGCCACAGCCTGGAGCCCCAAAGCATGGAGGGGCTTAGCGAGCCACACAGCATTCCCCCTTCACACCTGGGAAGTCAGCCCCTCACTGAAGTGGGTCCTGCGCCCACCAGCTGTGCACGATCAGAGGTGTGAGGTTACGGACCTGGTCACCAACTGTGCAGAGAGGCGTGAGGTCATGGACCTAGTCGCCCGCTGTGCACGATCAGAGGTGTGCAAGGTTCCAGACCTGGTCACCTGCTATGCACAATCAGAGGTGTGAGGTGATGGACCCGGTCACCCGCTGGGTATGAATAGAGGTGTGGGTGGTTAGTGACCTGGTCACCAGCTCTGCACAATCAGAGCCATGCGAAGTTGCAGACCTGGTCACCAGCTGCACCCAATCAGAAGCTTTTGAGGTTAGGGACCTGGTCACCTGCTGTGCACAGAAGTGTGAGGTTATGGACCTCGTCACCCGCTGTGCATGATCAGAGGTGGGCCAGGTTAGGGACCATGTGCGTGGTGATGGACCTGATCAGCAGCCAAGACACCTGACGTTTCCAGTGTCATCCCGGCTTCTTTCAAAACTGGAAAAGTCTTCAGATATTTCCCAAAAGCTTGTCCATCTTTGAAAACGATATGCGTGTGCACAGGTGATACCGATGACTGAAGATTGAAGTTTAGAGCATTCCAGCCACATGCCCATGTCCCATCCCATCTGCGAAAACTTGAGCACAAACATCGCCCTCTCTGAAGCTCCCTGAACCCTGTGGCAGGCCTGAGACTCAGGTCCAGTGTCCTGTCAGTTACACTGAACAAAATGTAATTCAACACTGGCCATGGGCCCTGTGCTTTAAAAACCACATATAAATCTCCCAAAGAACTACAATCTATGAAAGCTTTCATGGCTAGTATTTTAGGAAGACTGATCAGTCTTGACCTAAATCAAAGCCGACACTGCCCAAATTCACTCTAACCCCAGCTTCGTGCACAGGCAGCCATCGCCTGGCCGTCAGGGTGACCAGCAGCCTGGGCACAGACAGGACCAGCGCCGGTCCCTCCCTGCACCTTAAGGGGGCTTCTGAGCTGCTGTCCATGATCAGTGATGGTGACGCCCAGAGCAGCTTTCCGGGAAAGCAGTAAACCTTTCAGGTCCTCACCTCACGAGGATGGCCATGTATAAATCAACCGCCTTTGTTACTGCCCTGCCATTCTCAAAGAGGAGATGGGTTAAACTTCTTTATCCACATGCCCAACACAAGGCACACCTGCCCCAGCACGAGGCTCATCTACTTAATCCCGGGAAACTCACACCACCCACAATCAGAGGCCGCACACAATCAGAGGCCGCGCACAATCCGAGACTGAGCACAATCCGAGACTGAGCACAATCAGAGGCTGCACAGAGACCACACACAGAGACCCACACAATCAGAGGCCACAAAGAGGCCAGAGGCCACAATCAGAGACTATACACAATCACAGGATGTGCACAATCAGAGGCCATGCACAGTCTCTGCAACCTCATCAGAAACTGTTTCTGACCATTCACCTGAGGCCACCAAGTTTAAATGAGAGGCCCAGGTTTTAAAAGACAGCAGGAGTTCTCTGAAGGCAAACTCCGTGCATTCCACCATCAGCACCATTTGTGCCTGTCACGGTCAGGAAGAACCACAACCACGTCTCGGTGCCCTTGCAGTGCAGGGCGCTGCGTTTCTCCCCCTTTCCAAACCCGCGGCGGCTCCTGGCGACCCAGCGCCTCTGCTCAGCCACGCGCCCCCAAGGCCTTCCTCCCTCACCCCACAGGGGAGCTCCCGCAGCCGGGCTATCTGGCTCATCACTCCGATTCAGTCACTTACACCCTCATTCCAGGCTGAAAATCTCTTCTGAAAATATCCAAATCTTACCCACGTCAGGCTCCATCTTTTCCCCAGAGCTCCTCATCCCCTCCAGAGCAGCAGCCCTGGTGCCCGTGCAGCCGGGGCCTGTGGGCAGATCCGTGGGCTCAGAATGCCCAGCCCCTCAGCCCCTCTGTGTGTCCCCTTACTCCCTGCTCCCTGGCGTTAATGCCCTCCGTCTTCGATTTCCTGATAGGCAAAAGGGGGTTAATTCTAAGAGTGCTAACCGAACTGGATCACTTAACACCATGTCGGGCCCAGAATACCCCTTGATCAATGACAGGTATTGCTGCGCTGTTACCATTGCGCTGGGTCCAGGTTTCCTGTGAGCCCTTTAGGCTCTTTGCCGTAAAGGCCACTCAATGGTCCTGTGCAAGCCTGTCTGTGGCAGATGGACAGCTGAGTGGCCGATGCACACGTGTGATGCTGAATGGGATCGTGCAAAGCTGGCCCCGCGTATTGTGGTCAACGTAAGAAAAAAGTCGCCCATGCTTGCTTGCTGCTGCCCTGCGGTGTCCAGAAGGAGCCGCTTAAAGGCAACTGCGCCGCACCTACCTTCTTGGAAGGAGACGGCAAGACCAGACTGGCTGGAGCTGGGAAGTTGTGCGCTACAGATCAGGGCTGCGTAACCCAGGGAAGGCATCACTCGAAACACGTGCTGGAGGGCAGCCAATCCGACCCGACCGTCCACCTCCAGGGTCAGCCATGGGGCTCCACTTGATGTGTCATCCTGATCACCCCTCACAGAGCAAATGAGCCTTTGACTTCAGCCTGTCCTAGGTACAACACCGACTCCCACCTCCCACGTCCTGAACCAGCCTGTTCCGGGGATTGCTGTGGAGGTAGAGGAGCAGGCCCAAGACATCGAGTGGCATTTCCTGGCAAGGACACTCACCATGCTCGACCATAAAACTCCGGTCAACTGGATTTTCGGAGGGACTGTAATTTACTTGTGGCACGCATGGATACTGATTGACCCAGGGAGGGGCACGGAGGAGGCTGAAGGAAAAGCCATGGTGACTGCGCCAGACATTCCCGCACACACCGACATCTTCAGACTGGGGCGGCGTCCTAGTCTTACAATCAAACCGAAAGCCCAGAGAAACTAGGGACCTTGTCCAAGACCAGCAACAGGTATGTGGGCAGCTGGGATTCAACTAAGTCCTTTCCTGGATCCATCCGCGCTGCTCCCTGCCCCCACTCCCACCACCCCGCCATGGCCCCCGATAGACATAGCAGGTCTGAACATCAGGCACCCCGCACGCAGAGTACGGAGCAGAGCCGGCTTCCGCAGTGGGATCTCACACACATCCCACTCCCCTTCTTGCCGAATGCCTCGGGACTCTGTGCGGTCAAGTCTGCAGATGTGGCCTCACTCTGCGCTAGGAGATCTGGGTGGCCGGCAACGTTTTGCAGAGTGCTCCTCCAGACGGGGCTCGTCGGCTGATCCATGAGACACAGGACACCTGAGAGAAGGGCCGACAAACCCCACAAAGTCGCTCCCAACATGGAGAGGACAGGACCACAGCGGGGCTCTCGCAGTCCACGCTTTGGACAGGTCTTGCTGCAAACTGTGGTGCTCGTCAGGCGCGAGGAAGTTTCCCAGGGCAGGAGCTCTAAGTGACACAGCAAAAGCGACACAGGCGATGCCGCAGGATGTACTTCAGCTCAGGGCTCGGGAACCACGGGGTGCAGCGTGGCCTGCAGCAAACCAGACACATCAGAAGCCAATGTCCCACCTTCTACATTCAGTGACATTGAACGGAGGGAGTTATCTGTAGCAATCATCTTCCTGGGGGACCCGTACAGCACTCATGACCACCGACACTGACCACGAGTCCTTCCTAGGTCCTGGGGGCTACCCCACTTTACACGCACGGTTCCATGCACAAATCTACGCGTGGCAGTTGTTAGCCCCAGCTTAGAGATGAGGAAAACGCTGCTGGAAAAGCTAAGTGAGAAAATCAGACTTCAGCACACCTGCCATCTCCAAGACCACTACTACTCTATGTGCTAGGGTCTCAAGGGTTGGGTGTGTGGCATTTTAAGTGACTAATTGTAGGTGGTTTTCTTCTCTCCTACACCTGTTTAGCCTGAACGTGCACGTACATGCTCTGCTGCAGGTGCACTGCCGTATGTAGACCAGCAATGCTCTTTCCTGCCTCGGGTTCTCGTCACTGCCTTCCGGAAAATCTCACCTGCTTTACAGCCAAGCCAGGTAGGCCTGGTCAGCCGCACAGTGAAACTCCTGCAGTGTCAGAGCTAAGTGCTGGCTGAACTTTAACGGCGAAGACAGTGGAGTAATGGGGATAAACTGAGCAAAACTGTATTGTAACGCAGATGAACGTCTAGAAGCAAAAGAAACTGACACCCCTGAGAGCAGGCGACTGTCTCTTACTATGATGTTAATAGCAGCTTGCTGTTTCCAGTGTCTCCGTGTGCCAGGGTTTCCAGTCAGCGTTTGTGTTTATCTGCTCTTGGGCTACCTGATCAAACCTCTGCAGAGATCAGGGATATCTAAATTGACCCAGTATCTGCAGGCTGGCTGCTCAGAGGCCGTGGTGTGGAACGGCCAGGACATCGCTTAGTCATACGGGGCACAAGCACGTCACTTGCCACTCCTGTCTTTCTGTTTCATCAAACCCTCTTTTCTCCTGAATATTGATCATAGCAAAGTCATTAGCCTTTGAGATGCATTTGAAACATCAACTTGCTTTGTTCAAGAGGTTTAAGACACACGTAAGTCTTTCTTGCCATGCTCAACACACACAGCCGGCCGTTTCTGAAGTCAGTGTTTCTGGAACAAAAGCCTCGGCCTGCCCCAGTGAACATTCACACTGAGCACACTGTCGCAAGGCTGCTTGGCCAACCAGCAGGGGGCAGGAGAGAGCTGCAGGGGCCACGTGGGGTCCCTGCAAAGGCGCCTCACTCCCTCAAATCAAGACCGGTGCCTCCTGCCAATCCAGCGGCTTCCTCCAAGGGGAAGAGGCCTCTTCAGCTGCTACTGCACTGATTTCAGACGGCTCAGCCAATGGGGCAACAGATTCAACAGAGTTCCATGTTGTTTAAGGAAAACTTCTGTTACCAGGCAACCTTAGTACCATATTCAACGTAAAATAACCAACAACATTGTTTCCAAAACAACATGCTACTAGTGCCTTATCCTTCAATGCTGCTTAAACACGGAAAAGTATGAGGAAAAAAGAGCATGGCGCTTACTTCTTAAAAAATAACACCTCTTCCAGGTTATTTTTACCCCTATCATAAAGACTTAGAACTGTGGATTCCCTACAGGAATGTGGAGTGGGGTTGGATCCCCACACTGACCCAGCCTCACCCCAGGTCAGTCATCCCCCCACCACGGGGTTCACACCTCTCCAGGCCCTGTCACCTCATCAAGGAAAGGTGGCGTCTCTGAGCTCTCTTCGCAGGAAGCACCCGAACGGGAGCTAGAGACACAGACACACCCACAACTACTTTGAAATCCTAAACATATTTAAGGACTTCATTATTAGTTTTTTAAAACTGCAAGAACAAAGTGACCCTGGTTTTAACCTCTCTGCCACAATAACACCGTGTACATCCGTCTTTTGCTATTTGTTCCTTCTCCAGCAGCTGCTGCCTGGCTGGCCGACTGCAGAAGAACAGCCTCTGGTACTCCCGGGAAGCTCTCGGTAAAAGCGTGAACACCACGATCACGTCTCAGGACGCCGCACATGTTAGGGTCGCCCACAGACCGCCATTCCCACTGCCTAGAAGGCACTGAACGGGCCCCCTGCTCTTTGTAAATGTCAACTTTCCTAAGCTAAGTTTTGTTGAAAATTTTTAACTGCAGTCCACACGTACTTCTTTGTGTCTTGTTTTTATCCTAGAGGAATACTTTCATGGAAAATTAAGCTTGCAAGGTTGAAGGATTTTCTGAAAGTCGACTCCTAATGCTGGAAGAAAAAAAAAATGGGCCAAATGTGGTGCTCACGCCTGTAATCCCAGCAGTTTCGGAGGTTGAGGCCAGGAGATTGCTTGAGCCCAGGAGCTCGAGACCAGCCTGGAAAACATGGCAAAACCCTGTCTCTACTAAAAATACCAATAATAATAATAATAATAAAGCTGGGCATGGTGACGTGTGTCCAGTCACAGCAACTCAGGAAGCTGAGGTGGGAAGATCACCTGAGCCCAGGAGGTGAAGGCTGCAGTCAGCCCAGATTTGCATCACTGCACTCCAGCTTGGGCGACAGAGTGAGACACCGTCTCGAAAAAACAAAAAGCAAAAGCAACTGTATAAATCATTATAGAAGGGAGCTGGCCAGGCGCAGTGGCTCACGCCTGTAATCCCAGCAATTTGGGAGGTCGAGGTGGGCAGATCACCTGAGGTCAGGAGTTTGAGACCAGCCTGGACACTATGGCAAAACCCCATCTCTAATAAAAATACAAAAATTAGCGGGGCATGGTGGTGGGTAACTGTAATCCCAACTACTGGGGAGGCTGAGGCAGGAGAAGCACTTCAACCCTGGAGGCGGAAGTTGCAGTGGGCCGAGACTGCGTCACTGCACTCCAGCCTGGGCAACAAGAGTGAGAGTCCACTTCAAAAAATAAAAATAAAAATCAAGGGAGCTAATGTTTTTCATTTAAAGGAAAGGAGAAGAACATTCAGTATTTATACCTCTCAAGCACACATCTCCAGTGGTGTCCTAAAGTATTCAAGATACACATTCCTACAAATATAGCTCAAAACTACTCACCAAGTTACATGCTAAAAGCACATGCATTGTAAGAATGCTACATTATATTTTTTGAGCATCTGTATCCAATATTTTAGCATACTGGCAGTTTTCCCTTCAGGTGCTGTATGCCTAAATTATTACATGTTTAGTCATTCATTTTAGAATTTATGACTATTATGCTTTAGGCAATAAACATAAGCTACTAAATTAATGACTTAGGGGAAAAGTTACTAAGTTAACTTGGAAGTTAAACTTTGCAAACTGAATTTGTTGGACCTCATTCAAGCTAGATGATCAGTTTTTTAAATTGTTTCCTGTGTGTTTCCCTCCAGGATGGAAATAGCTTCACTCTCATCCACTGTGCACACTGCAGCCCACGCCTCTCGTCCACCGCGCCACACTGCAGCCTGCAATTCACCCTGTACCAGGCTTTCCACACCGTACCTGAAAGTCACTAAGTATAACCAAGAAGGAAATGAAAAGCAGATAAATGACCTCCACCCCTACATCCAGCATGCAAATGTTAAACATTCATCAAAGTAAAACCAAAATCCCACGTTAGCTCACGATTGTAACTGGTAGAGTTATGTGCATGGCAATTTAAAAAGTCTAGTTAAGTAAAAACCTAATTGAGACTCTCAAGAAAGACATCTGCAAAGATTGACAGTGAGGAGAGGACTTCACTCTGCATCCAGCCTGTTCTGGAAGCCACGGCCAAATGCCAGGTTGTATAGATCCGAAAAACAGGAAAAAACAAGTGTTGAAAGGTGTACAGTCTCAGCAATGTACAAATTCGATGTAGGATGCTCAGAAACCTTGAATTTCCAATCAGGAAACCGCAACATGAGCAAGTTTCCCAGCAGTGCCCACTTTCTACCTACGGCACGTGTAACAGTTACGCTGGCCACCTCCGGGGGGACAGAGGCTTCCTGGTCACATTCGCTCTGGCAGCCACACAGCTGGCCCCGCCAAACACCTGTCTAATACTGAGGAACCACTCTCTCCCTGGGCTTTGCTCACTCTAGCCAGGAGAGCATATTTACAGAGTACTTTACTGAGTCCTCGTTCAATGCGTCAAGCTTGTTGAAGGCAGGGCAACCCCATTCCTGGCCCATTTAAGTGAACTGAGCAGAGCAAATGCCTCCAGTTGGACGGCACTCAGTCACAACAGCAGTGGCCACTGTTCACAGGGCGCTGGCTTCGTGCCCAGAACAGTTACAAGCGTCTTCTCTCTGTCCGAGGAATGTGCACTGCAACCCTGTGGGGCCGTTTGCAACGTCCACCAGAGTTCTGAGGCAGCCAAGTCCAGGCTGTCCGTGGGCCTTGCCACGTGGCCGTCCACGTCCCCTGCAGATCAGACCTCACTGCAGGGACCACGGGTTCCAGGGCTGCCTTGAGGCACATGCTCCCTTCACCACCTCCTCCTGGCCCCTGACATCAACCCTCACCACTGCTGCCAACACTTGATTTTCTCATGGCTCCTGAGGGGCCTGTTCTGCCCTTCCCTGCTCCCTGCGTCCGGCTTGGAGGGTACCCACATCAACGCCAACGCTCACGTAATCACCAACCTTTCCACGGGGCTTGATGCCTAGGAGTCTCAATATCAGAAAGTCAGATTCCTGTGCTTGTTGGAGAATTTCTTCCCATTGTACAAGTGAAGGAGATAAAATTCTAGGTGCCTGCAATAACCTCATTTCCACAACGAAGCAACTTCAGTAGTACCACAAAACAAACAAAAAACGCAAGCTTTTTTTTTTTAAACTTCTTTTATACAAGCTAAATACAATTTAATTTTTACATCCACGTTCTCATCAGCTCCCACCTGGTGAGCAGGCAAATAGTAATTTTCAAAGAAACAAATTGTTGCATAATTTTAACACTTAGCATTATCACTATTAAGCAAGAAGTATCCCAAAAATACATGATGATCTTGTTCTCACGTTCAAAAATTGATTGTCACACAGTGAAATAACACTTAATGCAAAGGAAATTTTCTTTTCAGGTATCTGTTCTGGAAAAGAAAAAAAAAAGATTTCTGGCAAAGAGATAAACATTAATTATGTAACAATCCAAAATGCCTCTGGGAAAAATGATGTCATCCAATTAGTTCTTTGAAGTGTTACAAATGCAGCTGAGTTTTAATAGTAATTTCTCCATAATTATCAAAAGAGTCTTTAAAAATCTTAGTGCTGAAATAACTATAAATGGATATAATACGCAAAGCAGAAGAGTTAACATTTGGGGTAGATTTTGGCCCATATTTTTAACATATGCATAGTTATTCACCTAGTTGAAGCTTATCCCTCTCCTCCTAGGCTCTTCAAGACTGATTTTCAAACATAGACTGGCTTTTGGTACATGAAGGCAGCTTTAAAAGATGTCAGGATCAGGCCGGGCACAGTGGCTCAAGCCTGTAATCCCAGTATTTTAGGAGGGCAAGGTGGGCCGATCATTTGAGGCAAGGAGTTCGAGACCAGCCTGACCAATATGGCAAAACCCAGCCTATATTAAATATTTTTGTAATTAGCCAAGCGTGGTGGCACACACCTATAATCCCAGCTACTTGGGAGGCTGAGGCAGGGAGAACTGCTTGAAACCAGGAGGCGGAGGTTGCAGTGAGCCAAGATCGCACCACTGCACTCCAGCTTGGGCGACAAAGAGAGACGGTCTCAAACTAGAACTTAGCCCTCAGGAAAAGCATTGAGCACCCCCCACCCAAACCAACCCAAGGAATCACATGGCAATGGTTATCATCTGATTTCGACAAATAAAGTTCTGTTCTCCCCCCTGAACACAATGGTAAACACCTGCCATCAGCCCACAGAAACTCCCAGGACCCAGTAACACTGGACTAGCAAGATCAATGGGCCACGTATGCAGGGTTCAGCAGCAGAAAGTCATGGCACCGAGAATGGTGTGTGCTCAAACCAGATTCCTTGCTTTCGGGGTGAAGGGGCTTCCCGGGAAAATCTAGTCCAGTGGGATGGTTTCCACTTCCACCATGAGGAGGAAATGGGGGGTTTCCTGAGGGCACTGACAGGACCTGGGTCTCTGCCCCTTTGTCCTCTGTCCTGTTATGGGATGAGGGTGGGCTGAAGGCAGGTTTCCCCTACATCTTCCGGGCAGGAGAGATGGAGCTGACAAGTGGACGACGCTTTTCCCAAAACATTCCCATGTTTATAACCTGTTATCAACCTGTTTTCCCCGGAGATCAGTGAAGCAGCATCATTGATTCTCTTCCATTAGGGACAACCCGGTGTTACGGGAGGCAGGAGACGACATGCGAGCTGGTCTGAGTCAGTCACTTGTGTCTGGTCCCCAGCGTGCTCGTCTATCAAATGGGCGGCCCCACAGACCAGTGACTTTGAACCAGAGTTCCATGGAGGTTGCCCAAGGACAGGGAGGGGGAAGAGGGGGAAGAGGAGGAAGAGGGGGAAGAGGAGGAAGAGGAGGGAGGAGGAAGAGGAGGGAGGAGGAAGAGGAGGGAGGAGGAAAGGGAGGGAGGAGGAAAGGGAGGAAGGAAGGAAGAAGGGGAGGAAGGAAGGAAGAAGGGGAGGAAGGAAGGAAGAAGGGGAGGAAGGAAGGAAGAAGGGGAGGAGAAGGAAGGAAGAAGGGAAGGGGAAGGAAGAAGGGGAGGGGGCGGAAGAGGAGTGTGGAGGGAGGAGTGTGGAGGGAGGAGTGTGGAGGGAGCACTGTGGAGGGAGCAGTGTGGAAGGAGGAGCAGAAGGGGGGTTCTCTGAGGAGGAGGGCCAAGTTTTTGAGGTGTCTTGGAGTCAGAGGTGGCAGGGGCTTGGGCTCTAGGCCCTCTGTTGCATAGTTTTAGGCTTTAACTATTTATATTTGTGGACTCTTTAAAAGATTTAATTTGAAGGAAACCGGAGTTGGGGATACCTTGCTTCTAAAACACAATTTCTCAAGCCTGAGACTAAGTGCTAGGCATTGCTCATTCTGTTACAATCATTTCCTCCTATTTAAAATCAACCACACACCCCTAATCTCTCTTCAGGGCAAACATCTTTTCCGAGGATCTCAAACAGCAGAGCGAGCGGCCCGTGACCCCAGCTGTGGGCACGAGGAGCGAAGAGGAGACGTGTGGAGAGGGCTGCTGATGACATGAGAGGTAGAGGCCCGGCACCTCCCTCCAGGGGCTGTGCTCTTCCAGGCCTAAAGGACATCCTCGCCTCTGGGGTGAACAAGCAGCACAAACTATCAACACTTATTCCAAAAGAACAGGAAGAAAATTCAAACGAAGTTAATACAGTTACCCCAACACAACACTGCAGCAGCCCAGAAACAGGAGGGCCACTGAGCCTGAGGTGGGCGGTTCCAATAGCAGGACAGCGACGTTGGCATTAGGGCTTTTCGGCAAAGAAAAAAAAAAAAAAAAAAAAGACACAAAAGGTAACATGGGCCACCCATTATTTCCTGCCAGTGGAAAGACACCCACAGGCCCCCAGATGCCAACGGCCCCTTGGGAACGAGCTCACGCAGCACTTCAGGTCTTCGCACGAGCAGGCACGTGGTGTCCTCAGTACCCCCGCCTGTGACACACACACCACACTTGACTCCCATACCTGAGGGTCCAGGGGAATGGTGGGAAGTTCTCGGGGGACCGGGCATCCTGTGAGGGCACTGCATGACTATGTACCTCAGAGGGGTTCCCGGGCAGGTGCTCTCTCTCCAAAGGATGAACTGGATCCTGACCACACCCAGATTGCGCTGGCTTCCAAGCCGAGCGCCAACATCTCACATCCAAAGGGATGCACAGATGCCTGCTGCACGTGGAGCCCAAGCCCCTCGCAGAGCTCAGGACGAACCCAGTGTCCAGGCCTGGGGCCGTCACCAGCGAGGAGAGGTGTCCGGGGCACTTCCCAGCGATGGCCACAAGAAGAAACAACTCAGGACAAAGCCAGTGTCCAGCCCCAGGGCCGTCACCAGCCTGGAGAGGCGTCTGGGGCATTTCCCAGCGATGGCCATGGGAAGTAACAACTCAGGCCCATCAGGGGCTTCCTCACTATACGGGTGTTAGAAGTAGAGACAGAGGTTCAGGTCTAGTGGCACAAACAGCGACGGATCCCATGGAAATGTGGGCGTGGCCCCTCCATCCCAAAAGCCTGCATGGCTACTCCATTCTGCTCCCATCACACACATCCCCACACAGCCAAGCCCCTTCTCCTTTCCCCCACTGGATTCATCAAATCAAACCTCGCTGTCCTTGGAAAATGTACCATTAATTTACTTACTGCCCAGTAAAAAAGCACACTTCCAGTTAACATGACACCCCCGCTACGATAGAACAGCCTTAATTCAAACATGACGCAGAGGAACAGAGGGAGGAGGGGTCGAGGGCCGTCCTGGAATCGGCAGCTGTTTTCTGGGGAAAGTCTCCCTCCCACCCGAGCCCGACACTCGAGCCACACTATCCCCATGGTGTCTGAAAACTCCATGAAGACAGGGTCACTCTGACCCCTTCACACCCACAACGCCAAAGAGGAGCAGGTGTTCAGGAAAAGTCTCCTGCTAGTGCTGAAGACAGGAATGATCCCTCGTGGTGCCCAGAATGTCAGGAGAAAACAAGGCACCATGTGGACGCCTTCCAGGTGAATTCTGGAATGACTCTGCCGAATGCCAGTCATCCTTTTACAGAACAAAACCAATACCGGAAAACATGTGTCGCCAGCAGAGAGATGGTCCTTTTGGCGGCTTACAAACACACCTACGTTACGCTGAATTTATCTCAAGCCACCCTCTCTGTGCTAATGTAAAAAGTCTCCTTTATTAACCAGTAGCCTTTTTCATCTGCTGCTTTTTAACAAGCAAGACGGTCCTGTAACACTCAGGCATTGTTGAAAACGTCAAATGGAAGCCTAGAATCCTCTTCCGTGCAGCTTCACTGCAAAGTATTTTGACGTGAGCCAAATCATGCTATTCCTACATCTCCACAGGAAACTCAAGGCTTCATCAAGGAAACGCAGCATCATTTCTGCTAGGCACAGAAATTGGTGGGGTGGGCATGGGGTTGAGGGAACATTACATAGAAAGCACAACGCGATAATCACCTGCATGAGAGCCACACTGGCCGGCAAGCCCCGATCGGCTCGGTCTCTACACAGTCACAGACGTGAGGCCTGGAGGGCAGACACCTGGCACTGCTGACTACCCCAAGGTCGTGGCCTCTGCCCCTTCTCTGCTGCTCATCAGTTCCAAGCTTCTGGCAACACCGCCTGCTGCCCCCACTGCCTCATCGACTCTTCGTGAAAAGCAAATGTTGCCAGGATAGCTTATGAGTACATTTGCCAGGAAAGCAGCTCCGATTGACGCTGACACCCCCTTCTCACACCCCTGGCAGCTCCCTTGCCCCCGATGTGTACATGCTTGCAGCTCTGACCTTGCTCAGTGTCCACACAGGCTCTGTCCACTGGAGAGCCAAAGGCAGACTCAATGTTGAGTCAGAAATACACAAAGAGGGTGAAGGTTACAAACTGCCTGCCTGCCCCTCAAAACACAGGTTGAAATCCTCACCCTCAATGTGATGCTGTCAGGTGGCCTTTGGGAGGTAATGAGTTCCCGAGGCTGGAGACCCTTGAATGGGATTTGTGCCTCAGAAAGGGGTCCAGCAAATCCCTCACCCTCCCATTGCGTCAGGGCCAGAGAGAAGGTGTGTGCCAACCAGGAAGGAGCCCACACCAGAATTCACCCGTGCGGCACCCTGATCCTGCCTTCCAGCCGCTAGAACTGTGAGAAACAAATTCCTGTTGTTCATAAGCCGCTCAGTCAATGGTGTTTCGTTACAGCAGCCTGAGCTGCCTGAGATGACGATGCTCACCGCCCTACAGAAACGGCTACTCCCCTCTCCCAGAAAGAGGGGTTTAATTAAAATCCCTGTCTCTCCTCGCGGCCACCACAGATCTCACTCCCCCACCCTGTAAGCCAGCAATTGTTAGGATTAAAGGAAAATGAGGATCGTTTTAGACCAGCCCCTCCATATCAGTCTGAAGCCTGTAACTTTGCCCAATTCCACGGTGGCCGTGTCACTGCATTGCCCATGTCAGCTCTGTGTCTGCACTGGGTCCCAGGCTGTGCACAGACTCTTCTAGCTGCCCATCAGCACAGCCATTTCCCCTTCTGCTTTGCAGGTTGTCCTTCAATATCCAACCCCCACCCCTCTGCAACCCAAGGCCTTCCGATCCAGGCATTCGGGGTGGGCTCAGCCATGTACTGCAGTCCTTGACTCAAGTAAACCAGGCCCAAGGCGTTGGCACCAATGATCTACTGGCTGTGGGGTCTACACAGCTACTAGCTGCCCCAGCCACACCAGGGCCCGGGAGGGGAGGCAGAGGAACCTGTGAAGTTGCCAACAGCCATATGGGAACAGGGGCCCCTGGGATGAGGAGGATGCCGTGGAAGGAAATTCAGAGAAAGAAAGAGCCCCAAGGCTGGACGGGTCATGCCCAAAGCCTACACTGCTGAATTTTCCAGGTTTCTGAACTCAATCGCTGACCCACACAGCACATGTTTCCTGAGTGCTGACCCCGCGTGGCATTGGATAGGCAATAAAGTAGGACCCCCACCTCCCCCTTCCCCGACACATACACAGGGCCTCCGTCCTGGCGGGAATTCAGGCCTGGGGGCCCAGTTGGCATCGCGAGCCAGGGAAGGGGGCCATTTCAGACAGATAGTGGGTGCAGCCTTGCCAAAGCCCAGCAGTCACCTGCACTGCCACAGCCAGGCTGAGTCCAGATCAGCCGCACAGAAACCTGACCCTCTCAAGGGCACGCCTGAGCTCATTAGGGACAGACACCGTCTCCTGCTGATCTCCAACACTTTCTCTGCATGTCTAGTTACAAACGGACGACGCAGTCTCGGAAGCACAGCTGTGACTCTGGAGACAGATCCCAGGCCTCCCCCTGCTCCTCTCCGTGGTGCCATTGATGGGGAGGGGCCGGTATGGCCGCGAGGCCGCATACCCACAGCCACCCTGCCACGGAGACGCAGGCCTTCGACGATTATTTCTGCCAAAGAACCCTGCTGCGTCTTGGAGCACACCATGGTGGGCGGGAAGCTCCACCCGGAGAAACAGCGATGCTTCTCCCCAGAGCCAACGGAGGGCACCCCCCACCCTGCATGCAGCAGATTACTTACATTCTGGAAAACATCTGGGTTAATGGGGAACAGTAAAATGAAAAGGACACACTAGAAAGGTTAGAAGGCTGTGTGAAGTCTCAGGAGGTCCAAAGGTTTCTTATCCAAGACTGCTGCGGTCAACGAGCTTACAGGGAAAGTTTCCACACGGGCCTTCAACAAGCAACGCTCAGCAGGGAGGAGCCACGTTCTGGGCAGAACCTCAGAACAAGAACATCGGACACCACAAAGTCACATCAGAGCCAACAGCAACTGAAATACAGCGCTCTCCTAAGATGTGTGCGTCACCTGCAGAAAGGCACCACACATTAAGATGGGAGAAAAAAAGGATAAGGTTAGAAACAAATTTGAAGTAATTTCTGCATACGTAAAATTTCTACATCCACTGGTTTTCTTTCTGGGAGTAACAACTTTTACATGAGATGCACATCCCCGTTGGAAGGAGTTTGGGTTTTCCGTGGGCAGAGTCAAGGGCTCTCCAAGAAATGTGAACCTTTTCTCACTCACTGAGCCGCGTGCCCTGAGGCCGTCCTGGCCTGTCTGAGCACCTCCCTGGTTCTGCCTTCAGCCAGCTCCTTCCAGCACTCACCCCGCTGCTCCCAGAGCCTGCACTGGCCCAGGATCTCCTCTTCTGCTGCTGTCAATCTTCCACTTTAGGGTAAATAAGTTGGAAACTAGAAAGTTATAAGACCCCTTAGCTTTTTAAAAATTTGTCTTCTCAGAAAACAATACTAATTCTACTTCCATGGTTTAATATGTTGCCCCCATCTGCATGTTCATGGATATGTGTTTTTATATATTTTTTAATCAGTACTTATAAAAGCATGCACTGTTGCTACATTCAGTTCAATTACATTTGATGTAAGAAGTTTTAATTTCAGTGAATTCAGGCACTCAAAATTTAAGCCCTCTGACATCTATTAATCAAATGGGAAAATGACAGGTAGATATTACAAAAATCAAGAGAAGTGTTTAATGTAAATCCTGCACTTTCAAATATTTCCACAAATGTAATGGATACATTAGTACATAACCTTGAGCATTTTCACAACTCTTTGCACTCAAATTCCATTCTTAGCTTTTATAGATAAATCGACATCCATATGTGATTTTAAGCAGCTCAAACATCAGCTCTTAAAAACAATCAGAAATGTTGCGGGCAAATCCCACCGAGCAGCAAATAACGGAACTGTACCCAACAACCCAGGTACCTCCCCTGAGGCATCTGGAACTTGAGCATTACAAGCAGCCTTTGGTTTCTGAGGCACCCGAGTGAGGACTCCCAACTCCCCAAGTCTAAGAAGGCCTCAGCGATAAGGAAAACTGGTCAAAAAGTCATCCCTGCCGGCTCCCTGTACCACGGGCTCCTCCCTGCCCGCCCTCAGCCACGTGCTTACAAGATCTCACTTCCTCTCTGTCCCTCAAAGCCTGACTCCTGATTCCAGCCCTGCCGCTTACTGGGATGTGGCCATGGACATCAACTGCACCTGTAAGGGGAGAAGCTGGGCAGGATACAGGATCCTGGCCATCCTGGCAGCGCTCAAGCTGATACTGTAACTTGGTAGTGAGTTACTTAATGCAAAGGTTTAACTTTGAAAAATTTAGTTACGTGTATTCTAAAAGGGAAATTCTGAACGTAGAACACAGGCCACACCCTCACACTGATGTTGTCTGGCCAGCACTTTTTTGTTTGCCTTTTCAATAGACGTTTTTAAAAGCAGTTTTCGGTTCATAGCAAAATCAAGAGGAAAGTACAGAGAGTCCTCACATATCCTTTCCCAGCACAGGCACAGCCTCCATCATTCTCCTGCCCTCACCAGACCAGCATGTCTCTACGACCGACAGACCCGCATCAACACGGCACCACCACCCACAGTTCACAGCTCACACGAGGACTCGGCCTGCTGCTGCTCACTGTGGGTTTCACAGACGTGGAACGGCATGGATCCCCCATGAAAGCCCCACCTGGAGTTGCTGCCCCACCCTACACACCCCCTATGCTCCTCCCATTCATCTCTCCCCTCCCCAACCCCTGACAGCCGCTGATTGTTTTGGTTTCCACAGCTTTGCCTTTTCCAGACTGTGCTGTGGTTGGACTCAGACAGCAGGCAGCCTTTCCAGATTGGAGTCTCACTTAGCAACATGCGTTTATGATCCTTCTGTGTCTTTTCATGGCTTAGGGGTCCAGTTCTTTTTAGTGCTGAATAATATCCCAGTATCTGACATACCACAGTTTATCCATTCACCTGCTGAAGGGCATCTTGGTTGCTTTCTAGTTTTGGCAATTATAAAGCTGCTGTCAACGTCTGTGTGCACATTTCCGCATGGAAGTAACTTTCAGCTCCTCCGAGTAAACGGCCAGGACTGTGATTGCTCCTGTGGTCGGAGAGCTTAGTTCCACGGAAAACCGCCACGCTGCCTCCCACAGGAGCTGCCCCACTTCCCCCAGCGATGAGTGAGGGTCCTGATGCCCACACACCCACCAGCACGTGGTGGTGTCGGAGTTCAGGTTTTGGCCAGGCCGATGGGTGCACAGTGACGCCTCGCCCTATGACATAAGACGCGGGCCATGTTTCCACGTGTAGATTTGCCATCTGTGTATCTTCTTTGTTGGGGTATCTGTCCAGGTCTTTGGTCCATTTTTAATCAGGTTGTTCATTTTCTTGTTGAGTTTTGAGAGTTCCTTGCACGGTTTGGATAACAGCCTTTCTCAGATGAGTCTTTTACAGATGCGTTCTCCCCGTCTGTGGCCTCCCCTCTCATGCTCCTGAGACAATGTTTTTTATTTTAAAAAACACTTCAGACAGAAGATGGACCTCCCAGCCCACCACGGTTCTCAGTTTGGCCGTGGTCACCACCCTCCCAGCCATGGTTCCCACCTTTTCACGATCTGCTGGTCCTATGGGCATCAACCCATACCAAGTCCCTAACATATCTCCAATGATTGCAACGTCAAAGCCGGCAGTTTGCAGGTAGGAAGGAGCTGATGGAGGCCGGAGCAGAATGTGAAGGCCAGCGGATTCATCCCTCGGGGACCGGCAGGCCTCTCACATATCCCCCTGGGTCACCTCCCAAATGAAGTACCTGCTTTGGCCGTGAGCAGGAAGCGGGACCTGGCCCAGATCTCAGCATATTTGACCTGGCACGGCATTTACAGGTGAGCCTCCATAACCGGAAACTCGACTCTCTGGGGAGAATGCATTTTCATTATCAAGGCTTTTAGGCTTTTAATTAAGAAACCAAAGAGCAGTGACTGGAGTGAGGATGCAGGGACTCTGGGTGACCCACACGCTCGTTTCCACCTGGCACGAAGGACCCTGGAGTGAGGGTGCAGTGCCTGCTCTGAGTCACCAGCACACTCATCATTTCTACATAAAGAACCCTGTGAGCCTGTCCCAGGACTTTTTAGCCTAGACCTAAAAATTCACAGCTCAGGAAACCTTCATCATTTTAGGAACCTGAGGGGTGGGCCAGGGGGATCTCACAGAGTGTGGTGCTGTCTATGGGGTCAGCAAAGTACAGCTGGGGCTTCCCGCAAGCACTTCAGCGAGGCCGTGCACTGGCCCGAGGCTGGTTCCGCCTCCTATCCTCGGTTCTCATGCCCAACCGTGAGGGGAGCCCCCCGCTTCAAGGAGCGGTCCCTGGCTCCAGGCCCTAACGTCCATGTCCAGGCCCCTGGTAGGGCAGCTTGTACCCCAGGGAGGCTGGGACTGGAGACAGCCTGGAGCTCTAGGCAATCCTGGCAACCACATGTTTCCCGAAGTGGCCGCAGACAAACTCCTGCTTCCAAAACCTGGCACGGGCTGTGTGAGGTCTGGAACGCAGGAGGCGCGTTTCACAGGGTCCCTGCTCACATACAAAAGCAAGGCTAAGAGCAGATAAATTATTTAATTACCCTCTCATGGTTATCAAGTCAAGTCATAGTCTCTTAGAACTATGTGTGACTAGAAGTATACACATTATGGAAGTGTATATAAATGTGAATACAGATATGCTTATTTTCCTTTTATATACCTTACATATATGTGTATACGTGCATATGTATAAAACATGGAAGAAAAAACCATACTTAAGATTTCAAATCTCAGTCACAAAGATCTCAGAAGCAAATTATTATTCTTTAGCAAAGACGTAACATTTTACATTCTTACAAACAAAACGTTCTCTATTAGCATTTTATTTTAAAAACTAAGAATGCATTGCACTCTCTGTTTCAATTTTTAACTCAGCTCACAAAGGACCCTGTACAAAGACCTCCGTGCCACGGCAAGGATGGCGGTGGTCACACCTGTGTCCATTTATCCTCTCTACATCTAGCTCCTCTCCCTGAGGCAACAGCACCTCCGAAGTCACAGCCTGGCCTCCCATCTCTCCCCCGTCCCGGGCTTTTTGGCATGTTGCTCTGCTGCACACACCTCAGCAAATACTGCTGATTAGCCAGAATCGCCCAGAAATCTCTTAACCTTGATTCTGGCTGCTTTTGTAATTTGTAATATCTGTACTTCTGGTGTGATTTGAGAAACAACACATTTTAAAATTAGAGAAGATGTGGTTTTTATTCTCTCCTTTCTACTTGCAACCTTGAAAATTCAAGTAGCAGCAAGGGTTTGTTGAAAGTAACTTCCACCAAAGAGAACCTATTACAAAGGTACTACAGAGTGTCAAATAACCACATAGATGTAAAATAGACATGCAGACACAGATATAAAATCCAATGGTTAAACCAAATTGAGAAATGCTTGCCAGTTTGATAGGACTTCTAAAACTTGACATAAATGTTGGCTGAGGGATACAAGATGTTATGAGATGAGTGAGATGCTTGGCCTAGAACCACAGGCTCTCTCCTCTTTACAGCAGAAAATCCATAAGGAAGTCAAATCTGAAAGAACCAGGTACCACTGAATGGCATACTCAGCCATCCTTCCCCATTCCTGGGCCAGCTGCAGTGAGTGCAGCCAGTCGTTCACCAACATCCATCATCCATCCTCCAAGGCCATGGCTACACTTTACTCCCAGGCTCCCTGTCATTATGTAGATTAGGTAAATCAGGGCCACTCTCACCTTAAGCCTCCCCTGCCAGCATGGAAATCGCCCAGTCCCAACCACAGCAAGGACAGCCATGTCCCTGGGAATGCAGAGCAGGGGTCGGGAAGAAACCTAGATCTCTGAATACCTCATGGAGCAGTCACCAGCCTGGAACATCTTCCCTGACGGCTTTGCAACAGAGAAGAACTCCTTGGTTCCTCAAGCTACAATACTGCAGAGTCTCAGGTCACAGCATCCTTACCTACCCTCGTCAGGAACCGTTCATGCTCATCAAGACATGAGAACAAAACTGCAGTGGCACAGTCACACTCGACGCAGACCACCTGCTGCTCACATTCATCGTATTAACACCAAAAAGCCACCGTGGTGGATATCCTGGATGTGGACACTTGGCGGCTTTTTGCTGGAGACGCGCTTTGTGCATTTATCGCACGACCATCTTGGCCTCAGGAGGGGCTGTGCAGATGGCAGCTGTGCACGTCACAGGGAGTCTCACTTGCTGGACTCTCAGCCAGCTCCCACTATCAGTGCCCGCAGACTCCTCTCCTCCGGGAGCACGTGCTTGGACGCCACAGTGGCCTGTGGATCCACACAACAGCACTGTGTGCCCCAGGAGCTTAGAAAGTACCACTGCATCAATGCCTCCACAGGTGAGGCCGGGGGCAGAAGCCAACCTCAAGCAGTTACGGTCCTCCGTGGGGCTGGCGTCCAGGCAGGAAGGCGGCTCAGCGGCTCTCCTCTCACTGTGGAACTTCCTAGGTCCCCACATGAACAGAACCCTAAATAACACGCAACAAACAACAGGAACGAGAACACGACCAGCAGCTTCTGAGATGAGCAAGCTGGGCTGATCATGAGACACCTGACGGGGACGGTGCCAGAGCCCCTCCCGGTAACCAGTGAGGACAGCACTGCCAGCATCTCCCTAAAACCAGCCCAAGTCAAGTTAGACTTGAGGCTTTCCAGGACTGGGTAGATCCATTCAATCCCACAGTCTGAACCTTCCAGGCCGTGTCTCATGGCCCTCATCTCACATATGGGAACCCGGACGCTGCACCATAAACGCAGCCCCAAGCCCTCGTTCCTTCTTCAACACCACACACCAGTACAGTGAACACTTAGGATCTGGGCATTCACGTAAAATACTGCTTAACTAAAACTTCTGATTTAGAATATGTTTAATTCCTACTCACAGAGCTGAAAGTGTTTTGTCATAGAAGGCGGTAGCTGTAACTAAGCATGAGAGAAGAAGGGATCAGAGTGGTGCCAAGTATTAAATATTCCTCTAAATCTATTCACCAGGTTGCCATGCTATTGTCACCTGCTTCATTTTCTGTCCTTAAAAGACAAAATAGTTACTTTTCAAAATAGACAACCTGTTTTACTGATGCTTAGCTATAAAGTTGCGAGCTACGTATCCAAAAGGGAGATATGGGAAAACAGAAAAGGTCCACAAGCGATCGGGTGGGGAGGGGCGCAGTTGCAGCAGCACCTGGCTCTGTTGCGTTGTGAGCCAGCCACGTGGGCTGGACAGCTCACTTAGCCACTGAAATTATATCATCTAAGATTTTGTTGCAGTTACTTTGACAAATTCTCCCTCCTGCTATGAAGAGTAAGGTTTGAGGGGTTTTTTTGTGTTTTTTTTTTTTTTGACTTGGAGTCTCGCTATGTCACCCAGGCCGGAGTGCAGTATTACAATCATGGCTCATCGCGGCCTTGACCTTCTGGCTCAAGCAATCCTCCCGCCTCAGCCTTCCAAGCAGCTGGGACCCAAAGGCGAGTTTGATTTCTTTGCTAACGAATTCCTAATTCACCTCGCAGTGGGCCTGTCAAGGCCCTATGCCCGGACATCCACCTTGCCGACCGTCCATGTGGTCTCTAAGGTGGATGCACTCCGGTTGCCTGGGCTCTGCACGCGATACTGAGTCTCCAAGTCTGCCGCTGTATAAGGGACTGACAGCCCCAAGCGTCTCGACGCGCCACCTTGAGCCGGGCTTTATTCCACAGGGCGACTCTGCTTCCCGTGATGAGATGCAGCACGTGAGCACAGATCAAAGGGTATCAGCAACTAACCCATTCCCCTGGTACTAAGCAGAGGACCAAGAGTTTAGTTCCTTACTTATTTACTACGGGCTTGATTCAAAGCAGCTTTCTGGGATCCTGGGGACAAACATCTCCAACTGGTGAGAATTCTGGCTTTAGTAACAGAAGAATCACCTAATGCCCATTTTGTAACTGCTGTTCTCATCAGAACTTGAGGCCAAAGCGAAAAATAAAAGGGGGAGGCTAAGATCGTGACACCCCAGTTTGCACAAGGCCAACCAGCCTGCTTGAGGGGGTGAAAGGAGTAGGATTTTTAAACTGCTGAGTTTTAAAAACATGGCTGTAGGCTGGGCGCACTGGCTCACGTCTATAAGCCCAGCACTTTGGGAGGCCGAGGTGGGAGGATTGCTTGAGGCTAGGAGTTCAAGACTGGCTTGAGTAACACAGCAATACCCTATATCTCTTGAAAAAGGAAAAAAAAGGTTATTAAAATAGTAATAAAAAGTTTAATGCAATAAATTACTATATCAACATGGCACCCCCAGCTGTCAGACGAGGTGCAATCTCTGTGGCTGTGAGGTCCGGAGAGAAATGTAACCGGCATCATAGGGAAGGTCAACCCCAAAGCCCCACAACATTACTCCTGTACAGTGTGTTAACCAGCATGAAGTCTCCTCCACAATCAGAAGCCTGGTTTAGAGGAACGCTGCCCACTGGACCTGGGTGGACTCCAGATGCCGGCCGACCAGACAGCCCCACCCTGGGACCCTGCCGGCAGCCCCGACTGGACAGAATGACCTCGTGAGTGTCCTTTCCTGCCACAGGCTGCAGACCCTGAGCCAGTCCTGGCTGTGACTGAGGCTGCGCATAAACGTCTGCGCCCAACAGCTCACCTTTGTACATGACACGCCCAGTCCACCTCATTTCAAATGTTACACTTGCCCCAAGGCGAACATAGATGTTACAGGTTAACTCACTGCATGTGTGCTAGACTTTCCCTATAAGTGTTCAGACATTGCACGAACCGGATGAACAAACCCCACTTTCCCTGTAAACGTTCAGACATTCCTTGAGCCCGATGAACACACACAGCCAACAAACCCCGGAACGTGTAATGCCGCGGCCTCCTCCCCTCCTGAGGGGCGTGTGCTTACAGCTCCCCCAAGACCACATTTCCCAAAGCACAGAGTGTTACTCTGAAAATAAAACCTCCTTTTTCCTTCCTCTGTACATCTCGTGGTCGTGTTAACAACTATTGCTACAAATGCAGAGAAACGGGGTATCATCCGTGCTGGTCACTGAATTCCTAGCACCAAAGCTTCAAGGCCCCCCAGTCTGAAGGAAGCTTCTATCACCCTAAAGCCAACTCTGGAGACGAAGGCCAAGCTGGGGAAAGACTGTGTCTCTGCAAATCCACGCCACGGGGCCCTCTGCAGTTGTGTGTAAGGAACTCTTGGCCTGTCCTGGGGTTTGGGGAAATCAGGATGCAAGCAGATACCGTACGCTCTGCCACGGGACCGTGAAGTCTGCGGAACCTCAGAGGAACACGGAGACAAATGGCTGCATGACTCCCACAGGCCGAGCCTCGATGGGCGTCCGTGTCAAGAACACAGACACGCCGGGAGGGGCAGCCGATGCAGGCAACGCCTGCAACTCCAGCAAGCAACAGCGTCTGAGTGTGGGGTTCTCTGGCCAGGCTCCACCACAACTGCCATATTCTGTGACAAAATTTTAAAAATAGATTTTAACTAGTTATAACTCTAACTTGTTTTACACATAAACAGAACACAGGGTACCAACAGGCTCCAAAATACTTTGCCTAGAACCAAGTCTAGAATGCAGATGGATGCTTCTCCGAGTGTGACGAGTCCCCTTGTAGTGCCATAAATCCTAGATCTAGGTGACTAAGTGCTCTTCCTAAACCAGACGGCACCATGAGGCTCTGAGGGCACCCTCTGTCCCCAGGCCAGTCCATCAGCCCCTGCAGAAGCTTCTAGAGTAAGAGCCTGTGGATTTGTATTGGACGGATGTAAACCAAGCAAAGTCACAGGGGCTCGTCCTGGAAGCCCATCCATTTACCCACTCATGCCGTGGAGAGCCCTGCCCCCAACTCCACACCCGCAATCACGCTCAACCACAAGAACTGGCTTCTAGGCCCTCAAGCTACTCCCTCTCGACCCCGGACAGACGCTTCTCAAACCATGAGACCCAGAGTAGTCTTAACAGGTGGTCCCAGCAGAACTGGCCACTGCATGAATTGATATTTTGTGTGTGGGGGGGTGATTGTTCTTCTGTCACTCAGGCACAGTGCACCATAAGTACAGTGGTGCTATCATGGTTCACTGCAGCCTCAACCTGCCAGGCTTGGGTCATCCTCCAGCCTTAGCTTCCCGAGTAGCTGGGACCACAGGTGTACATCACCTGTCCTATTTAATTTTTTGTAGAGTCAGGGTCTTGCTATGTTCCCCAGGCTGGTCTTGAATTCCTGGGCTCAAAAGTGAACTGCCCAACTCAGCCTCCCAAGGTGTTGGGATGACAGGTGTGAGCCACTATGCCCAGCCTAGAATTGGTTTTTCTTAAACCTGAGTTTGACACATGAACCCCACTTACATAGATATCAGCACACTCTCACAGCTCGAGAGTTTTCCTGAATCTCAATTCTGTCCGTTCAAGGTCAATATCTAAGAAAGGGTCAGAACTGACCCTCCCTCAGTGAAGCCTAAGAGCAAATGCAGCAGCATCTCAGTGTATGAGGAGACAAAGTAAGAAGGGTGGAAAATACACACTGAAATTCTAGTGCTAGAATCATAATCACCAACACTTTAAGAGGGAATCTGCTTTCCAAAATATGTAGCTGCTGGATTAATTTCAAAGTCACCAGATTCCACAGGCAGTAGCTCACAGGGGCACAGCTTTCTAAGGCCGCACAGCCCGGGACAGCGTAACAGCCTCGGGGCAAAGCAAACTAAACAAAGGCTTGGTTCTCTCAAGGACGAAGGTGCTCAAGTGTTTCCAAATAGATTCTTCTTCTAAGTAAGTTAGATGCCTCCTACAACACTGTTTAGAGTGCCAGTGTATTCAGAAACATGAAGTTGAAACTACATCTCAGGACCCCAAAATCACTACGCTAAAGGGACGTCAAGGTGAGGAAGAGCTTAGACCAAACCCGCCTCCCATGCTCTTCCTAACAGAGACAGCTACTGGGGGTGGGGGGAAAAAGCCACGTACCTCCCTCACAACCGATCCACAAGGAAATTCCTCATGGACAGAGGACAGAACTCAAAGTCCCCATCTGCACACGGAGATAAATGCGGATCTAACTGCTTCCTCTGGAAAGATGCACCAGAAATGCATTTGTCTGATCTACCTGTGACCTGGAAATCCCTCCCCGCTTCGAGCCGTCCATCCTTCCTAGACTGAACCAACGTACGTCTCACATGTATTGATGTCTCACGTCTCCCTAAAATGTGTAAGACCAAGTTGTGCCCCAAACACCTTGGACACATGTCCAGGACCTCCTGAGGCTGCCGCAGTGTGTCCTCAAGCCCTCCTAAGGCTGTGTCTATAACCTTGGGAAAATGAACCCTATGGACCGAGGAGTGTCGCAGAGATCCTTCTGGTTTACAGGAAGCATTCTCTCCTGCGAGTATATCAATGAAATCACGTGGAATTACAAAATGCCACTTTAGTAAAAGCCAAGGAATTAGGGTTCTATGTGCTTAAAAAAAAAAAGTAACGTTCTATTTGTCAATGGACCATGAAGCCCACACCCCCTTTTGCAGTGAAGATGTCAAATGGGACGAGAGGCCCCTCCTGAGGATGCTACCCTCTGACCCCACTTCCCAGAGTCCAGTTTCCTGCTGCTCAGGGAACAGCAACCCCAGCTTCACGAGGCTCAGGCCTCCAAACCCAACTCCCACCCATGCTGGAGAATCACCCCAGGGACTAGCTAAGTGGCAGGTGCAACTCTCACCTCACCCCCTTAAAGGGGAAAAGGCACCTTCCCGCTCCTCTTCCTGCTGGTGGGAACAGGGGCAGGAGCTGGAGGATCAGGAGTCGGGCGGCAGAACGGAAGCAGCCTGGGTCCCTGCTAGTCAGAGTTGGCAAATGCCAACCATCCCCGACATTCACTTTGCAAATAAATCCTTCTCTTTTGTCAGGTCCCTGGTTATAAGTTTGCACCCATAACTTAAAAAGAAAAAAAAAACTCAGATTAAAAAATCGGTGTTTGGCTGACAATATTTCAATTATCTTGGGGCCTTGGGTCAAATGATGGCAAAACAGGAAACTGAACGCTGTTATTCAGGAAACTACCTTCCAGCGCCGTCTACCCTCCCAGGCTGTCACCTTATGGTTGTTTGTCTGCTAGATGATTAACAATAACTGTTCTGAAAACCTAGGTGTACAGAACAGACAAGAAGTCAGCTCGGGTTGAGGGGAAGCAGGATAAGACCCTCTTCCCCGCAGGATGGTGGAAGAGGAGGAACCTTCAGCACCTGGGTTTTCAGGATGCTGGATCTCTGAGAGCATCTCTCACAGCTCAAGTACAGCCAGACCCTCCTCTGACACAGCCTGTTCAGGCGAAGGTGGGCACCTGCCCTAGAGACCCACAGCCCTGTGCGGGGCTCAGCTGGAGCTGAACTTGCCTCCCTTGGTAAGAGTCAGGGCCAGGGGTGGGGAGAGGAGAGAAGCAGCAGGCCTGAGGGCCACTGTGGAAACTCCATGCCGCGCTAATTCTCGTCTGATGTGCTCCGGCCAAAGCCACGCTTCTCGGAGGGAGTTTCCCTTCACACATCCGGAAATCATCAACATCTAGTCTCCCCACAGAACAAATCCTTCCCCAGGAGGCAGACGCTTGGCTGTAACGCGGGGTAATGAGGGGCGCGCCTTCGTGCCCACTCTGTAGTGTTTCCTGTTACCTATTTTACCTTAAGCTACAAATGATTCCCGTTTACACGGGACACAGTGACACAGACAGCAAAACACATGAGATTCAGTGTGATCCCACACCCGTCACTGCTTACCTCAAGTGCTTCGTTCGTTTTGCTTCTAGAGTTTGTACTCTCTCCCGGGGTTCCAGGCCTGTGGATTCAACCAACCATAGATCAACATATTTTTAATGTGTTTGTACTAAGCATTCAGACTTTATTATTCATTAAACAACTACTCGCATGGTATGTCCATGGTATAGCTGTTACGAGCAACCCTGACATGACTGTCTGCAGGAGGATGTGCATATGTCATATACAAACACGATGCCATTTTATTGCAGGGACCTCAACGCCCAAAGACCTTGGATTCCATAGGCAGTCCTGCAGCCCACCCCCATGGGCACTGTGGAATGGCTATAATAGAAAATATGGAGGTTTTAAACAGTTATGTACTAAATCTAATCTTTTGTTAAGAAATTAACGTGTATCACTTGTATTATTTGGAAGTCCTTCCTGGCCCAGAGACTTGACATGTTCTTATCTTTTTGTCCACGGATCTAGCCATTCCAGTAAGCTTGTTGAACACAAATCAATTTTACAATTAAATTCTTACAAGAATCACACTCAATCTGTAAGCTGCTTTGGTTTTTAAAGTGAAATAACCAATAGTTTTACCAACCTGCTATATCATAGAATAACAGGATAAAGCAGCCCCATGACATGCAAAAACATGGGGTTCAAAGCTAACCAGTATAAAACACGTTACAAACCCCTAAATATGAAAACGTTTTACACCAAAACAGATATTCCAGAAAAAAACAAGATGTTCAAAAAAGCCCTTTGCAGAAAAGCACTTTCCCCTTTATTTTTCACACAGTTTCCTGAAGCTTGTGTTTGGTGATGACCATGAACCAGAAGTAGCGTCCGCTGCAACTACTGTTACGGCAACACAGAATATTAAGGCAAAAAAAAAAAAAAAAAAAAAAAAAGGCCGGGCGCGGTGGCTCAAGCCTGTAATCCCAGCACTTTGGGAGGCCAAGACGGGCGGATCACGAGGTCAGGAGATCGAGACCATCCTGGCTAACACGGTGAAACCCCATCTCTACTAAAAAATACAAAAAAAAAAAAACAAAAAAACTAACCGGGCGAGGTGGCGGGCGCCTGTAGTCCCAGCTACTCGGGAGGCTGAGGTAGGAGAATGGCGTAAACCCAGGAGGCGGAGCTTGCAGTGAGCTGAGATCCGGCCACTGCACCCCAGCCTGGGCGACAGAGCGAGACTCCCTCTCAAAAAAAAAAAAAAAAAAAGGACACAGCATATTTCCTATTGATGAGAACAGGTAGAGTGTTATAAAATGAGTGTGTCCTAAAGTCAACAATGTTCAAATTCTAGGTCTCCCACAGACACTAGACGGTAACCGCCAAAGCTTATGTACCTGGCAACGTTCAAGGAGACCAAGTTCAGAGCTGTCACAATGCAGCACCATCCTCACGCGATTATCTCAGGCAGGTTTGAGGGCAAGTGCCCCCGTCACAGCGGGAAAGCTGCCCAGCCCAGCACTTCCTGAGATCACAGACCTTCACCTTCCCACGTCTTCAATAGTTCCTTTACACCGGGAACCAGACAACAAAACCTAAAACACTTCCTCAAATCTCAAGACAGTCTTTAGAGCTCTTTTCCTTGCCCCTTCTCTTACTGAAAAAGCCTATTTTGTAAGCAACCTGTAGTGCTTCCCAGAGCTGGGGAGGAAGGAGAGCTGGTGTTGGGTAGACCGAGTTTCAAGCGTGGGGAGACCAGGAAGTTCTGGAGATGGATGGCGGTGATCGTGGCACCACAGTGTGAACACACTTAATGCCACAAAACCATACACTTAAAAATAGAGTGCTGTGTAAGTTTACCACAATCAAAAAACTGAGAAAAGTCATCTATAATTACTGTCTCCAATATCTTCCATCCTGTAAGTTACATTTGCTTTCGGAAATCCTCAGAGCAATCATGAAAAACTAATACCCTGTCGTCTCTGAAACGCAAAGTCGTTCAAGGGCTTTGGTTATAGGAAAGTAGCTGGAAAGCAAAGCGTCCGTTAGGCACAGCAGCCGTGATAGGACAAACACACGGTAGGAAGGTGGTGGTCATGCTACACACAGATGGGAAGGGTGTGGGGAGCCACAACACCTGATTCTTGGGAGGCACCTGGGCAGGAGCTGAGAATGTACCAAACACGTTCGATCATGCAACATTCACGGACCCCGAGTCCAGCCACCACCGCTGACATCCACTGTGGCTGGGGTGTCCTCCCAGCCTGTGATGGCTCGCTCCTTCGGTTAACTGCCTTGAATCTACTGGTTCCTCTCCTCATGGGCCTCTTTCCTGTCGTCTTCCTGTCATTTTTCTGTCAGCAAACACATTTCTTGTCATTTTCCTGAACTGACATGACATTTCCTGTCATTTTCCTGAACTGACATGACATTTCCCGTCATTTTCCTGAACTGACATGTCATTTCCTGTCATTTTCCTGTCAGCAAGCACATGCGTCCAGCCTGACCTTGCTGATGTGCTCCAGCGGCCCTGGACTCGAGCCGCACTGTTCCATCAGTGTGGCATTCGCGAGTTACCTCCTGGGAAATGCCAGGTGATGGTAACATCAACCAGGAGGCACAGCTGAGAAGCAGAACGCATGGTGCGGTGCCCAGAACGTCACGTCCTTGAACAGACGCTCCGTATCTTCTCCTCTCCTGCCAGAGCTTCGCTGTAGGAAGGTGGCCATTCCTCCAGTGCTTCTACTTCCAACACCGGGGAAAGCAAGCTTCAGAAATGAACGGTGTCAAAGAGGGAGGACCCACCAGCAGGGCTACCGGCAGCCAGACAACCGCAGCCCCAGCATTCCCCAGCCACCATGACTGACAGCCCAGGCTCCAGAAATGCACGGCTTCAACCTTAGGAGTAAAAACCCTCCCAATCCAACTATTATTTTCAACAATGGGATTGAGGAATGAGGTGTTCTAACCCTGCCTCTCTCGACAGCACAGATCATCAGATCCCAGTTCTTATAGGATTGGGGAGTGGGGTGGGGTGGGGTGGTTCCTAACCCTGCCCGCCTTCATAGAAAAGAACTTGGATATGATGACCTGTGTTAGATTAGCACTTTGCTTCTGCCACATGTAGTCATCCTCAGCACCAGGAAAAGTCAGAATCGTTGAGTGATGACACCACTACCAACACACGCCGTTCTGCGGCTCTGGTAACTGGCTGCACAGATACAACCCGATAGTGGTGAGGTCTAAAGACATCACCAGTCTTCCCAAGGATTGTGTTCCTGAATATTTTGCGTTTGGAATAACGGTCTTCTTTGCCAGGGCTGAGCCATGCTTCCCTCTCGCCTGTCCTCTGCCTTCACCAGCTTCGTGTGCGCTTCCGGACAAGTGTTTGTGCAGGTGCTATCACTTATTTCCACAGCGAGAATATACACAGACACCACACAGAAATGGGCAACCCCGTTAGGAGCTGTGCAGGGAGATCTAACTCATCCCATGTGCCAAATTCCTGTTGCCATGGAAATTAAACTAACTAAACTAACGTTGCTATGATCTCATCTCTTACTGTACCACTAAAGATCATCCAGGTAAGAGGAATGTGCCTCTGCATAGCATTCAGCTCACATTTACATGTCGGTTTTTCCTGAATATGGTTATGTGAGATAGAAATCAGTAAGATGGGGTGTAACATACAGTATAGGATCGTTGTGTCTCCTAGCCTCAAACACTTCAAGATCCTCAGAAAATGAAGTTTAACTCTGGGGACGTGAGTTACATAGTAACTTGTTTTGGATACTATCATATCAACACCAAATAACTTCTTGAATTCCTTTTTAAATTGAAAAGCAATTTACAAAGCACAAAAGCCTCAAAATTAAAGAATACAATTCAGTCTTTTTAGCATATTCTAAAAGCTGCACATCAACCACTAGTATGTAATTCCGGGACTTTTTCACCACAGGCCAAAGAAACCTTGAACCCATTAAGAGTCAGCACCTGGCTTCTTCCTTCTACCAGCCCCTGGCAATCACCAGCCAACTTCCTTTTCTCTGGATTTGCACGTTCTGGACACCTGTTGTGAGGAGAATCGTACAGTGCATGACCTTTGGTGTGACCTTCGGTGCTGACGTCTTTCACGTCTAAGGTGAGTGGAATCTCAGTGAGTGACCGGTTGACAGACACCTGGACTGTTTCTACTACTATGAATAATGCTGCTGTGAAGATTCAGGCATGACATACTTTTTGGAAAAATGTTTTCAGTTTTCTTGAGCATATGGCTAGGAGTGAAATTGCTGGGTCGTACGGTGATTTCATGCTTTTCTGAGGAACTGTCGGACTTTTCCAAATCAACTGCACCATTTTACTTCCCCTCCCACTAGCAATATATCAAGATTTCAGTTTTCCCCAATTCACCAACATGTCACTGTCCAATACTGGGGTTTTACCCACCCATCACGGTGTTTGTGAAGTGTTATTTCACGGTGGTTTTGATTTCCATTTCTAAGATGACGAATTCTGCTAAACATCTCATGTGCTTTTTAAGGCATTTATATGTCTTTCTTTGGAGAGTGTCTATTCAAATCCTTTGTCCATTTTTAAATTGGATTTTTATTAAGAGTTTTTGAATATATTCTTGATATCAGGTCCTTATCGTGATAATGTATCCTGTTCTGTGGGTTGTCATTTTACTTTAATAGTATCCTCTGAATTGAACATTTTTAATTTTGATACCGTCTTTTTCCCTTCAGTTGCTTGTTATAGCTCTAGACGTCTCAGCCAAGGAAACATTGCCTAATCCAACCTAACAGTTTCTCCAGGATTCTCCCCTAAAGGTGTTATGAGCTGAACTGTCCCCCTCCCCCAAGATTCCATGTTCAAGTCACAACCCCAGAAACCCAAAATGTCACTGTATTTACATACAGGGCCTTTAACTTGGCAATTTAGGTCCCATAAGATCTTAAAAGTAGGGCCTGATCCAGTATGACTGGTGTTCTTTTAAGAGAATTTAGACACAGTCCTCAGTGCTGCATACACGTAAGAGAAACCTGTGAGGACACAGAGAAGAAGCTGTCTACACAGCATGGGGTGAGGCCCCAGAGAATCCAACCCTGCCCTCACCTTGATCCCAGGCTTCCAGTCTCCAGAAAAAAGGAAATAAGATGCTATTGTCTAAGTCGCACGGTCTGTGGTGTCCGTTATGGTACCCAGCAGACTGACAGAATGGGTCTCAGTCAGCTCCTTACATTGGAACCATGTTGAGCTTTGCGTGTAGGGTGAGGAAGGGTCCAGTCCATCCTTTTCTATGTGGATACCCCAGTTGTCCCAGCACCATTGAGTTGTGAAAGGAAAAAAGTAAAGCAACCCTTGCTGTCCTCTCTCCATCAACAGATTAGAAGACACACTGAAGAATCATGGACAATTTTGTCGGTTTAAGCCAGTGGTTTTCAAACTTTTGGGTCTCAGGAACCCTTTGCACTTTATTAAAGAGCACAAAAAAGCTTTCTCATCAGGCCGGGAGTGGTGGCTGCTCATGCCTGTAATCCCAGCACTTTGGGAGGCAGAGACAGGTGGATCACTTGAGGTCAGGAGTTCAAGACCGGCCTGGCCAACATGGTGAAACACCGTCTCTACTAAAATACAAAAATTAGCCTGGCATGGTGCTGAACACCTGTAGTACCGGCTACTAGGGAGGCTGAGGCAGGAGAATCGCTTGAACTCAGGAGGCAGAGGTTGAAGTGAGCTGAGGTCACACCACCACACTCCGGCCTGCGTGGCAGAGCAAGACTCCGTCTCAAAAAAAAAAAAAAAAAAAAAAAAAAAAAAAGAACATAATTTAGTTTCTTTTACAAGGATCAAGTCATTACATCTTAACACAGTCTTAAAGAAGAAACCATTTTCCAAAATAAGCAGCAGCGTGGCAACAGTTTGTGCTGCTGTGAAAACACCTAACATCTCTGCACCTCAGACAGCAGGGTTCTCATGCCTGCATCTGCGTTCAGTGGGCTGCAGAGCCATGGCTGAAGTTTATGAAGAAAGTCCGACCCCATACTGATATACAATTAGGAAGCAGTATTTTCATTGTGTTTTCAGATCATTTTAGGTATTCTCTGCTGCCAAATGTAACAAGTGGCACTTCCGTACAGGCTGTCTGCAACACAGTCTGTGCTCTGGTCGACGGGCCTTTCTGCCCCAATTCCTTCTAAGTCGACTGGTCCGTCTTGCACTTGAATGGCTTTTACCAGCACACGATTTTGTAATCACACATTGGTTAGAAAATACTGGTTCAGAGTTATGAGCGGCTTCCACATTTCATTATATGTCCAAAAAAAAAAAAAAAAAAAAAAAAAAACCCCACATCAGTATCACCATTGGTCACATGAGAAAGTGGTGGACACAAGATTTTTATGTTTTAATATTCGCTGGAAAGCTCAAATGTCTATCATTGGGAAAAATGTAAGGTACTTTCCTTGAGATGAAAGTCATTTTGTTCATTTTTCAGGCCACACCTGCAAATACCTCCATCTGAAGTGGCATCTTTCGTAAGTCATTCTTTATATAAAGGCGGCCGTTAGTGGAAGAAGTGGTTCTGCAGGTTCATAGCTCAGAGGCACCAGTGCTCTCCCAAGATAACCATAAAATCCGCAGAAGACGCACCTGTGCGCACTTCCTGTTTCTCACTCAGAACATTCCAGAAGGAACCCTGAATCCCAATGCCACAGCGGGACTGAAGTTTGCTCTCACCCACACAATAAACCCAGGGAGCTCCCCCAGCCCCCACCCCGAGGCCACAGCCTTGGTCCTCTGTCTGGTCTAGGAGGGCTCCTGCAGCTCCAGCCTAACAGGGAACAGAAGGCACCCACATGTCAGAAAGCCCTCCCAAGGCCCAGCGAGCACTTCTGCTTATGTGCCAGCCAAGTGCGTTTGACAATTCTACAGCCAGCTGTACGGCAGGTAGCGAGGTACCCAGCAAATACTCAGGGCTCACGTTACTAAGGAAGGTGCACAGTGAGGTACCCAGCAAGTACTCAAGGCTCACGTTATGGAGGAGGAAACCAGGCAGATAGTGAGGTACCCAGCAGGGTTCACGTTACCCAGGAGGAAAGGAGGGTAGAGACAAGGGGGCTGGAACAGTCTGTCATAAGCTTTAGCATTTACAAGGCTCGCTGAAGATTATCTGATTTGATCGTCACAACAGCTCACAAGATAGGCAGAGGCAAGACTATTTTCACTTCATAAAAAGAGATCCCGAGAACTGATGATGACCACGTGTTCTTCCCACAGGCTCCCAGAAATCCTCCTCAAATCATCTCTCAGTTGTATACATGTGATAATATCTCAGTCACGTCCCCTCTCTGCAGGGGAATTTTACTGCCGCCCTGCTGTTCCTTCGCACCCCTGCCCTCTCCTGCATTTCAGCCATGCCCACCATCCATGGGGAGTCTGCACCACCCCACCCCCGCTGCTGCTGATGGCTTGGGTCACGCTTACCTTTCATTTCCACCTACAGGGACCTGTTCTTCCTTCAAATGCAGCTCAAACTCACTCATTGTGTGAAGCCTTTCTGTCATGTGTAAAATCAGTCTGTGGAACGCTTCATTTAGGAGGTGCTTATGTTGCCTCATTGGCTGTGATCAGGACCAAATTCTGAGCAAACCCGGTGATCCCCTCTCCCCATCTCTGCTCCAGTGCACTTAAAATAAGGATTCCTGGAAGCATCTTTTTAGTCCAATTCATGCATGAGTCTGCCCCACACACTGCAGAAAAGCCCTGCTGGTCAGTGGTCAGGGCTCAAGGCCCCCCAGGTAGGTAAGGAGAGCTTAGTGCCCTCTCTGGAGTTGTCGCTCAGAGACCCACGGCTGGAAGGGAAGAAACTTGCATCCTGTGAAACATCTAGGCCCCGAGACCCACTCAGGAGTGGAAAACGGGGAAGGAGCCTTGAACAGACCCTCGGGAGGGCAGACAGTGGGAGCCACGGAGGCCACCAGGAAAGAGGGAGGCAGGCAGTGAGGCCACAGGTGATGTGGCCGGGAGGGAGGTGTTGTGACCAGAGGTGAGGTGGTGGGCGGATGACACGGCGTGGTGTGGGGAGGAGATGTGGCCAGGGGCAATGTGGCCAGGGAAGGAGATACAGCTGGAAGGAAGTGACAAGGGGGGTCTCCAGGCCCCAGACTCTGTCTGATTTATAGATGACATTTTACTTAAGATGTTATATCTAGCTTTAAAGAAAAGTAGCAATTTCGAACCATTGTGTACATTTAAAGCACGGTACAAATTGAGCACATTTCCCAAACCAAAGAACAGGGCATTGAAGAAAAAATTCATTTAAGATCAGAAATAAAGAGATCCTACAGCTCTTCCAGTCCAATCCCCACCCTAACGTGAATGGGGGGAAAAGGAAGTAGATTCTAGTCAGTCAGCACTAAAGGCAAAACCGATCCACTTTACTTTCTAGACAGAAAACAATCTCATCAAGGAATCCCTACAAACAGTAGCTTTAGTAGTTCCCGAAATGCAAAATTCACCTACAAAGTAAATCATCTGCTAAGTGTGTATAGAGTAATTTTTTTCATTATTGCCTTCCTCATCTGCAGGGGCTTTTTTAGACCTTGTTTCCCCCTAATTGCCTCCAACACCCAGGAAATTTAAACCCCACAAGTAAACTGTGTCTCGATTCATGCCCAGCGTCCTTTGGAGCAGACAGTCCGTTGCTCTAAGACGTTCTTGTCACCTAAGCACCGAGTACAGCCTGAGAACGCACAACACGCACTCACACAAACTCAGTCAGTCAACAGGTGAGATACGGCACATGAGGAGGAAGACAAGATAAATGAGCTTCACTGACACCCCAGATCCGACAAGAAATGACACACGCAGCCTGCTCTGGTGCAGGTGACTCCTGGAAAACAGCCAAGGACAGCATTTGGAGAAGCAGCACCGCAGGCCAGGAAGGTCTGGGGGCTTAAGAAGGGAGGGGTGCCCTGACCAGGTACTGGGGGATTCAGAAGGGAGGGGCTCCCCGACCAGGTGGCTGGGGGATTCAGAAGGGAGGGGCTCCCCGACCAGGTGCTGGGGCTTCAGAGGGGATTGGTGCCCCGATCACTTCCTGGGGGCTTCAGAGGCAAGGGGTACCCTGACCACGTGCTGGGACTTCAGACGAGAAGGCACCCCGACCGGGTCCTGGGGGCAGCAGGACAAGCCCAGGGTTCCGTCGTCACTTTTCACTCCCTACTCCCGAATCTCGCCCTGAAGTTGCAGCCAGTCCAGGTATTCATTTACCCATAAAATTAAGTATCTGTGAGTAACACAAGTCACTAATCCACACAGATCTGAGTCTACAGATACCTCCCAGAGACGCCACCATCCCTTCTGGTAGAAGAACAGCCCAGGGGCCCAGGCTGCTAGGAAGGGAGACTGTCTCCAGCCTGACGCTGCAGAGTCCTCAACACAAAGTCTACCTTCTGGAACCATGCCGTCTCCTACAGAGGCAACTAGGGGCATGTAGGGTTTTTTAAAATCTTTTTTTTTTCCTTAAGACAGAGTCTCCCTCTGTCACCCAGGCTGGAGTGCAGTGGCTCGATCTCGGCTTGCTGCAACCTCTGCCTCTCAAGTTCAAGTGATTCTTCTGCCTCGGCCTCCCGAGTAGCTGGAATTACAGGCGCCTGTCACCGCGCCTGACTATTTTATTTATATTTTTAAGTACAGATGGGATTTCACCTTGTTGGCCAGGCTGGTCTTGAACACCTGACCTCACATGATCCACCTGCCTCGACCTCCCAAACTGCTGGGAATACACGCATGAGCCACGGTGCCTGGGCCATATAGCTATTTAAATTTGACTAAAATTAAATAAAATTAGAAGTTCTCATTTACACTTCAAGCATTCAGTTACCCACAGGCGGCCACTGACCAGAGGCTGGTAGAGATGTCACACTCCACACTGCAGAAGGATCTAGGGACGAAATGGCTCTAAGATCATCTCAGAATCTTTATGTTGAAGCTACTGAAGTTTTACTCTGATTATTATAGACATCAGCATTCTCCCACTTAAAAATGTCAGTGCTATTGCAATGATCAGATCTGTGACTTCCCATCAGCTCTTCTCTTCCTGGATAGATAACTGTAGAGCATCTGCACTCTGCCTCCACACTAAGGGGTAGTAGAAGGCTCCGTGTAAAATCAGGGGGAGAAAAAAAAAATGAATCCCTAGTCCGCCTCCCCACCTACGATTTTGTGAAACTCCTCTTAATATGCAGAATAACTGCCAGAGTTGCAATAAAGAAGCATCCCTTGACCAGGAAGCAGCAGGGAAGCAAGAGGAGGGAGATGCGAACACCCTCCGTTCCCTCTGGGACCCCAGGCCCAGCCAGGACTGAGAAGGGCCGCACAGCCCGGCAGACCCGCACACCTGATGCGAACCATACACACGGCTTCCCTGGGCCTCGGTCCCCTGCTCTGCCCTCACTGGCCACTGTGGCTCTGGGTAGAGGCAGCTCCCTGAGCCCCAACACCCACAGCCAGTCCCCTCCTTGCACGTCTCAGCTGTGCTCTCACTGCCTCCCTGACGCTTCTCATCATCCACGTACCGTGTCCACTCTACCCCACAGCCCTTGCTACCGCCCACCCCACCACGGAGCCTAGCACACAGCAGGTGCCCAAGACGCCCCAGTGGGCGGGCATGCCAGGGTAGGGCTTGGAGTTCCAAGGGCCTCGTCCCGTATCACACCACAAACGCCACGGAGGCTGTGGAAGGGGTCCAGGTTTCAGCCCTGTACTCAGCTTCTCCTGGCCCCCGAGGCCAAGAACCTAGCAAGGGAGCGCAGCCGGAAGCAGGGTCCCAAACCCCCTTCATGCTCCTCAAGAGGAAGGGGGCTTCGGGGCACAACCCCACGAGCGTCTTCCTCCTGCCAGGCTGCCTGTCACAGCCCCGACACCTTCACAGCAGGGAAACCCACTCCTGTGAGGAGAAAACCACCAAGTACAACAGGAGCCACGTCCCCCGCAGCGTCTGCTGAGCCCAATAGCGACAGCAGCAGCCGGGCCCCCACTCAGCACACACCGACTCCGAACCCGCCACGCACACCACAAGGCCGACCATCTTGAAGCTCAGCTTCCACTCGTCAGGGCCCTCTTCCAGGAGAGCTCGGCATGCCTATCTTCCCTGGGCTCACAGAAAGGAGTGGGACCCAACCCCGAGTGTGCACAAAGTTAAGCTCTCACTAGCTGTGCAGACAACCTCCCTAGCCCTGGACTGAGAAGGGGCCAAGCGCAAACAGTCATATTTTGCCCGCACAGGTACGGAATTCAGTCAGCTCTCTCAATGAAGTCGTGACAGGTCAACTCCAGGCTCCTCAGTGCTCTGGGGTTCACCTCGGGCCACTGCACCTTTGAAACGTGGCTGTGGACTCCTCTAGGGTGCTCACTTTCACGGCCCATTTCATTCAGACACTGCAGGCCCCTACCGTGGTGTCAATACCCAGGACACCCCTGATGGCATCCTCTGAGATGCTGCTGCAGCTGCTGTGATCTGAGAACAGCCATGCACAGGCATCAAAGGGAGGACTTCTCAAGTCTCCTCCAGGGGCAATGACTACAGCTTTGAAAGACGTTGCACTGAATCCTGGGTGAGCCTGGCTTGGTCCGCAATCTAATCCGGGTTGCTGGGGAGACACACTCTGTTGTAATTGACAGAGGCTGTGGGTGGCAGCTCTACCAAGACTGATAATTGCAACTAGTCTGAGATTTACTATCCATACTTTCTATTTGATGTTTAAAGGAAAGCATCGTGAAGTTCCAGTAGCAAGGAATTTTCTACAATCTATCACATTAAGATACAGCAGAAATGTAGCTAAAATGTTCATAGGGTCTATGCAGAGGAAGAGATGGGTCTATTTCAGGAAAAGTGCTTGCTGGCTTTTTAGAAACATAGTGAAATCCCTGACAAGTAAAAGGTTGTTTATACTTTTTCCCTGGAACAGAGGGAAAGTTCTTTCTTATTATTTGAATACATTAACTATATTTAAGTGTTCTGGTAGACTGAGTATTAAATATTCAAAAGGAAGTAATTCTGTTCGGTCTATTTCATTCTTTAAATGTAGCTTTCAAAAACTGACAAATACCTGGCCGGGTGCAGTGGCTCACGCCTGTAATCCCAGCACTTTGGGAGGCCGAGGCTGGTGGATCACGAGGTCAGGAGATTGAGACCATCCTGGCTAACACGGTGAAGCTCTGACTCTACTAAAAACGCAAAAAATTAGCCTGGTGTGTTGGCGGACACCTGTGGTCCCAGCTACTCGAGAGACTGAGGCAGGAGAATGGCGTGAACCTGGGAGGTGGAGCTTGCACTGAGCCGAGATCACACCACTGTACTCCAGCCTGGGCGACAGAGCAAGACTCCATCTCAAAAAAGAAAAAATAAATAAAAAGTGGAAAACACCCCATATCTGCCCTGGCTCCGGCCATCTCCATGGAGTGGACAGAGCTTGAGAAAAGCTCACTGTGGAGGCGTAGAAGGCCGGGCCGGGCCTTTGCTCAGCAGATGAGCAAGAGGGTCAGCCACCCTAGTGAAGAAGCCCATGTTTGCTATGTTACTGATGATACCCACATAAATTTCTATTTGCCTCCCACACAGACCTGGGATCTATGTTTGAGCAAGCGACTCATACCAACAGCCCCTCCATGCCATCATTTCCCTGACCTCCCCCAGAAAAGCCAGGCCAGGCAGCGTCCCCACACGGGCACTGGGGCCCAGGAAGATCCTGGTCCTGCCCCTCTTCTCTCTCGTCCCTGCAGCACCCTGGCTTGCTGTGGAAGCCCAGCAGTGCTGGCTGAACCCACGTTCACCTGGGGCATTCAGAAGAAGCCTCTGTGCAGAAATCAACTGGGAAGGAGGGCTGTGTGTGCTGGTGCTGGCAGGTCACTCCAATGGATTTGCAGAACTCCGTTTTCAACACAGGTGCGCCACCAAGTCCCTCAAGCCTTTTGTGAGCCTAGAGCCACAGAGCCATTTGCGGCATTCTCACAATCTCTAACAACCCTGCACAGAGGCCCTGTTTTTCCAAAGGACCATAAAATTTTCCGTGTAGACAAAGTTTGACATAATGAAATAAAGTGAAGTCACCACTTCTATTTTCTATTAATCCATTCATTCAAACAAGTATCTCTTGAGTATGTGCATCGAATACTGTGGAATTAGGATTTAGTCCATGCCTTCAAGAAATATACATCACAGAAGAAAAGGTATAGCTTGTAACTAACAGTGCTGAACAGGCAAGAAATAAACATCATAGAAGGAAAGGTAGAGCTTGTAACTAACGTCATAGAAGGAAAGGTGTAGCTTATAACTAACAGTGGTGAACAGGACAGAATTTCACAGGCTCATCAGGAGCCACTGAGGAGGAAGCCATGATTCACATCCACCTGCAGTAGATAAATGTTTCCCGGATAAAGTAACTTTTCTACAGTGATATCTGCTCCTTATTGTTTAATCCTGCTCGATAGGGTATTAAATTACCACTTTATATGCTGCTTATATAAAATACATCATTGTCAGGGGAGGTTATAAAATAATACTTCACACAAGCTTGGGCTGTGAATGGTGTGAGGCAATGGGACGATGTGTTCCCGTGTTCTCGAGACGCAGAAGGGTCAAGACCCTGCTTCCCTTCTCCTCCCCACCCCCCTGTTCCCAGATGAGGGGTGGAGGCAATGCCGCCGGGCAGTCCTAGAGCTGGCTCCAGGGCCAGGACAGCACGCCCAGACTCTCTGTGCCCCATGTGACAAATACAGACTGTGGGGCAATCACCAATTTACCTGGCAGTGGGGAGAGTCCTTCGTCAAAAGCCTGTGCTTCCAGGAGCCAGGACAAAGCAGGAGCCCCTAGGAAAACTGTTCCAGGTGCTCCTGAAACCTGGGCAGAGTCACAGTCTGGCAGGAAGCACCAGTGATGCAGGTGTGCCCAAGACTGGGAGGATGGCCAGATGCCTGGAGACCAGACCGGCCTGCAGGAGATGACCACCTCTCTCTGGTTCATTAGAGACAGACAGTCTGGGCTTCACTTTTGTATGTGGAGTCTCACAGTACAGAAATGTCACAAAGGGATTAGACTTCGTATACCCCAATTTTTTAAATTAAAAAAACACAATTATTTCAACTAATTCTAAATCCAACAAAGAAAAATAAATAAGTATATAAACGCATACATCCAAAATGTAAACCACAATCTCTTTACCCATAGGAGACCCAAAATTTAGTTTACCTTTTCTTCAGTATTATCACTTTTTTTTTAAGCCATTACTGAGGTGTCTCCTCACCGCCCCATGAGGAGGTTCATGGGCTCTTCAGTGCTGTTTGCTGTTTCATCGTTTTTTAGATTTAAGGGCAGGATCATTTTCCCACACTTGCTTGCTTCCCTGATCACCAATTTTTCACAAGGACATCATTGTGCCTCAGAAAACCTAGTAACTGAACTTCATTAAAAGTGAAAACGACAGGGACATGTTGGCTGCTATGACAGCATCCTCAGTCACCGAATCTCCCTGGGGGACCCGACACACCCCCAATCTCCTTGGAACTCCAGCATGCAGGTATCGCTGTGGTGGACAGGACTGACCTACCCTGGGGGGGCATGAAAGCAAAGAGAAGAGAAAGCAGGTGACTCATTTAGGAAACTTCGGTGATTCTCTCGAGTCACGTTTCTCAAGGTGTCAGGGGAGAGCCACATGCAGGGAACCTCCTTGGCCTGGCAGGTGGCAGACTCCTGGGACCCTCCTCAGACACGTTAATCAGAGAATCTAAAGGCGGGTAGACTCTGAAAAGTATCTGTAAAGGAAGGACTTAGCTCTGCTGTGACCCCACTACACATGGGGTCACGCAGGATGCTGCTTCCGGCGTCCAGTCTCCATTTCACTCTCCTGGGAGGAACACCCGTCAAGTCACAGAGCACGGTCTTCAGCGAACACCTTCCTGCGCGACCTCCACTGTCTCCCAGCCCTGCAGGAGTAGCCGCCGAGTAGGGGAAACAAGTCTTTGCTCCTGACCCGGCCACCTTGACGCTGGGCATAAGACCAGCACTGCTACGTCTCTGGGGAAAGGAGCGGCCCTGGGCAGGAATGCACTTGGCAGCCCCGGGGAGTGGCCAGGTGTGGACGACCAGGCCTCTGCCCGCAGACACCTCAGCACAGCATCCTGGAGCAGAACCTCCAGCCCAGCTGAGCCTACAGACGGCTGCAGCCCTGGACAGCATCTTCACGGTGACCCGGGGGACTGGGCCAGAGCCGCTCAGCAAGGCTGCCCTGAATTTGCAACCTGAAGAAGCTGTACAGTCGTACGTGTACTTTGCCTTAAGCCCCTAGTTTTGTGGTCACTTGTCACACAGCGACAGACAGTGGATGTGCACGGACTCCCAGGCCACGATGGCCTCTGCCGGCCTCACCCGGGCTGTCTCATCTGTTCCCGTGACATCACGTTTCTCAGAGCCAAAGGCTGCCAGGATCCCCTCTTTCCTTCACGACGTCGTTACAAGCTCACGATACAAACTGAAAAAAAACAATCTGTAAAATACAACGTATGACGCAATACAAGGGGAATGCCCAGGCACACACACACGTGAAACAGGCACAAGTGTGAAACAGGCACATGCACAAACAGGTGTACGTGCGTGAAACAGGTGCACGCGTGAAGGTGTACACTCGTCAAACAGGTGTACATACACACATGAAAGCACCCGACATGAAGGGCTGTCTTTGGGAGCCTGGTTTTTAGACATCTCCCTCACCCTTTTACATCTGCACGATCACAAACACAGCACACCACACTACTGAGGGGAAGCCCCAGCTTCTCATGGGGGCACATGAGGCTTTTTAATTATGCCACAGGTTGCATCACTACCTTCTAGAACTGCAAGGCCCCCCAGTGCCAGGACTGGGTCAGGTCCACCCTGTGCTCCAAGGACCAGGCCGCCTGCCAGCCCACACGGACCTGCCCCTCGGATGGTGCGGCTGCTTCTAAAACAGAGGCTCAGCCCTACCCAGAGACCTGCAGTACCTGTTATTAAATCAAGACTTGGCTGTGGGTAAACGTGAAGATTTTTATTAAACATGACTCTGGAACATTCAAAGGACCATAACTGAATGCTCCTTTCACAGCCACGGCGTGTCCAGACGCTCATGGAGAAGGCCAGGGCGTGGGAACCCACGGAGCCCCGACAAAGCAGACTCGGAGCTGAGTGGCGCAGTTAGCACTGATTTTGTTTGACACTTGCCTTTTATATTCAGAATAAAATAAAAAACAAGACGCAAAAGTAGCTCACATTCTATTTCAATTCTCTATTTTTGTAGTAACTGGGCCCCTTTCCCTCTGCTTTCCCAGCCAAGCGATAAATAGGCCCAGCTGGGATTTGTCAAAGTCTAGACCTCTGTTGTAGAGTAAGTGAGGAGGGTAGGGAGGGGAGCAGGAGTGGTGAGGAAGATTGGGGGACAGGGAGGGACAGAGGAAAGGAGAGAGAGAGAGAAACCCCCGAGGACTGGAGACAGGAGGGATGCTCCCTGGCAGCCTCAGGTTCCCCATTCCAAGGTAACTGAGTTGGCATCACGCACGCGGTACCGTCATATGACTTGGCTGACACACGCCAGAATGACAACAAAATGCTTGAGGAGAAGACTAAGCACCAGCATCTTCAGATTAAGGTAGTGTCCCGGTTTCACGCTTGCCTTGTATGACATTGTATGAATTGTAAAGATAACGCATTTTCTTACCAGCCACGCTGTTCCCCAAATACTAACTATAACAAAGATCAGACAGCATCTGAGTACTGAGCGTGTGTCAAGCCCGGTGAGGTAGGCATCATTTACTTTGCTAGAGAAAGAAACAGGCTCTGAGAGAAACTTCCTGAGGCCAGGCAGCTGTCTCCAAACCCACCTCGTGCCTCCTGACCCTGAAGGTGGAGGACCCAAGTCATTCACGTCAATAATTTACCTACATGCATGTCAGATTGAGATTCAGCCCCCAGATCTAATCATCTCTATGCAGGAATGTGTCAGGAAGGTATACAATTCTATGAGTTCGACCTGGGGGAACAAAGGCAGGCACCCTCCACACAGATGTAGGGCGGAGGTGGGCGCCCAGCGCAGGAGCATGTCCAGCCCTGCCCAGTCACACAGCCACCCTGCCATGCCAGTGCAGGAGCCGCCACCGCGTCTCGGGGAAGAGCAGCTTCTCCTGCACAGGAATCTACCCCTGAAAGTGTGTTCCTGAGAAGGTGTGGACCAACATCTCAGAAATTAGACACCGTGTAACACGCTTATCTATACAGGCTGCCTATGTCAGGGAATCACCAATAATTCCCATCTCGCCATCAATTATTTCTGGTAAATACTGATTATTCTAAGTTAACTGAGGCAACACAAGAACAATATAATGGAAATGTCAGAGTCAATCAGCTCCACCTGCTGAAGAGCTGGGACTAATGATGAAACCTAAGGAATCCTGGAGAACGCAGCAGGATCCCAGACCCCGCGGACCACCCCAGCCTCCTTCCACAGGAGAGTTAGTCGTGGGGCCAAGGAACGGCTTTCCAAGGAATCTCAGAGGATCTCAAGGTCTTGAAAGTTTAATGGGAATTGAATATTTGCATCTGAGTCACACAAGCACATTAAAAGTAAAATTTCCTCTTTCCACTAGAATTATGAGCTTGCGGCAGCGACACTGGCTGTATCTCATGCTCGTGAGAGGTTTGGGCACAGCCGTGCATCTCTGGTGAATCATTTATAATAATGAAAGAAGTGCTTGGGCCCTCGATCCAGGACCACAGACCCCACCAACTAGGGTCTAAACAGGACAAGCCTCGGCCTGGAGAGGCTGGTGTCCGTTGGGGCTGGGAGGAGCACCAAGGAAACTCAGGGGCAAGCCCCACCCAAGCTCAGCATGTCCTACCCCACGCAGTGGACATCAGCCACAGGGATCTTTTGTTCTTTTTTGTTCAGGAAGGAACATATTAAAAAGCCCGGGGCCCAGGGCCTGGACTCCTCAAAGCTCTCCACAGAGCCGGGTTAATTGGCACCTTCCGTCATGTTAAAATCAACTATATATGGCTGCTGAGGGCATCTCAGAGCAGGTGCAACGCTGAGCTTTCTTGCTGTCTGGGGAAAGCAGGAATTCCAGGCCTCTGCCTTCCTACCTCCCCAAAGGCTCTAGCCCAGATGAGCTCAACTTCTCCCAGGTGAGGAGCACAGAAAAGCTTCCCACATGCCCCTCAGGTCACACACGAGCGGTGCAGACCCTTGCACCTTGGCACGAGCCCTCCCCAGAGGCAGAAGCCCAGCCCTGTGGCCCCGGCCTGGCAGGAGGCAGCTGCTGGGGCCCCTGCTCAGGGTTCAGCACAGCGAGGTCCAGCCACAGCAGGTGAGACATCCACCATCCGGCCATTCATCTTTAACCTAAAACAGACACAGGAATTTGGCAAGGGGTTCCTTCCCCTGACAAACCCATCCTTCCTGTTCTCATCTCTCCCTCCTGCCCCAGTACTGCGCCCAAGGCCACCCAGCACTGCGCCCAAGGCCTGACTCCCAGTTTCACAGGGAATCCAAGACAATTAAGATTTTGAGAAACTGGGAGCTACACAGAAAATGAGTCGGTAAAGCCAGTGTCCACTGATCCTCCCCTCCCCACAGCGGAGAACAGTCCTCGGGATAAAACCCACGGGGCAGGGAAGACGCGATCAAGGTGGGCAGGACAGAGGAGCCACAAAGCAGGTGGTTCGGAGAACAAGGCCACGTGAACACAAAGCTAAAGTGCTCAGCGGCTGGAAGACAAAACACAGGAGACAGAAACACTGACCATTTAAAAAGAAAAGAAAAAAAAAAGCCTCACTCTTAAGAGTCCATCAAGATTTAAGTTCTCAAGTCACAATGTATCAGCACAGACTTCTCATAATGCCTGAAACTTGGCGCAGTAAACACGTGAATCAGTTCTCCCAAGTCCATCGTTTTCTTTGCCGAGCCTCTTGAGTCTCAGGCTGGTTTCAAAGTAAGCCCTTCTCTGTTTGTTGATGACTTAATAATTAACATACTTGAAAACACATTGACTTCCAAATTAATCTGCTAATAAAATATTAATTACTACACTGGCTGTTATCCACAGAAAAAAACACAATCACTTTCTGGTTGTAAAAACATTAGAATTCGAAGCCCCTTTGCCCATCTGAACAGTCCCTGCTTTTGACAAGGGCATTCCAAAGCTAATCTGAAAAACTAGTCCAGGCCATGATCGCTGGGGGTTCGGACTTGCCTCATCACCCCACCTCCCTTCTGGAATTAGACAGAACTTAGACGCTTAGTCTGATGGGAAACATTTACAATCTATTCTCTCCAAAGCTACCTGGAGGATTTCCTCCACATGACAAAGCCTTGGTCTCCACAACCCCTTATCTGACAACTCTCTTAACCAACTGTCAATCAGGAAATTTTCAAATCTACCTATGACCTGGACACCCCTGCTTCCAGTTGTCCCACCTTTCCAGACCAAACCCATGTACATCTTACATTTATTTGATTGATTGTCTTATGTCTCCCTAAAAGCTATAAAACCAGGCTGGGCTCTGACCACCTTGGGAATACGCTCTTAGGATCTCCTGAGGGCAGTATCAAGGGCCATGGTAACTCATTTGGCTCAGAATAAATCTCCAAATGCTTCACAGAGTTTGACTCTTTGCTGACACGGTACCTTTCATGGGTATTCATCTGGGGGACTCACAATCAACCGGAGGCATCAGTTGCCCACTGTGCAGAAGTCTCTGCAGGACTGAGCCTCTGGCACGGGGACTCCAACCCCTGAAGCAGCAGCTGTCTCACGTCGCATGGCCTGATAGACCTGCACCTCCAGGGCTTCTCATTTCAGAGTCTCAGCAACAAATCTACCAAACGTGATCAACATCACAGAATATTCCTCGGGGCTTTTGGCTGTTGTTTCTCCCCAAGTTTACTCTAGAACCAGAATGGCAACACTCGGAACAGGATGGTTCTCACTCACCGACCCTCCTGGTAAATACACTGTCTCCAAGGCCCTTTCCCGCCAGTCACAGCTTCCTTCATGTCAGGCTCGAAGGCCACCTCCCCAAGAAGGAAATCTCTTCAATCCAGCAACCACAGCTCCTGTTCCCATCTAGAGCTTGTCTGCCAGGAAGGGAAGACTCCTCATTCCAGAGACAGCAGGTGCCACAAACTCAGGGTATTAGCCATTGCGAAGGCAAACACTCATGAAATTAATAGACTTCTTCCTCCTTGGATACTGACGTTTTCTCTTCTGGAGGTCAGCCAAGGCCATCTGCACGAGTCACGAGCGTGATGGCTCCAGCCCCTCCTTCAGTGTCAGGAGTGTGGCTCCACTCTGAGACCCTCCTGCATCAGCTAGGCCATGCACCTGTTCCCACGACTGCTGTCAGCGGACTACAGCGATTCTAAGATAGTCAGCAAGCTGACGTTCCGAAGGAAGCATTTTAAAGAAAAATGTGTAAGTTTTATTGCATGAAATCAGCTACATCTTTTGCTACTCCAGAGGCTTGTTTTGCTTTCCTCAAGGTTCTCTACAATGATCCTGACAGTCAAGGTTCCCAGTTACAGGCAGAGGGTTGGGCAGGCCGCGTCTGATGTGTAACACACACAGAGGATCCACGTCAAAGGATTTTCCCTGTTCACCAACATCATCAGGACAAACTTTAAACAGTAATAATCTGCCTGTCTGGAAAACTGAGCTCACTTGAGGACTAATGCAACAAATGTATTTGACAAAGTTGCAGGTGGACGTTTTAGTGAATGAATCACTATTTCAAGGAGGATAAAGGCTCACTATTCAAAGGCATGTTTTTGTCAAGTTTTCTAATTTCAGCTTCATGCATTTAAATCATGAAGTGAGACTTGTACCTGATACATTACAGAATCTCTACAAAATAGACAAAATTCCAATTCTGTACCTTCACTCTCATTCTTTTCCATATGCGTACAGATGGTCGTAATTTAAGTTGGCATTCCAACAGGATTTCTAAATTAAACTGTCTTCTACTTTAAACACTACGTGTTAAACATTACACGTGCCATTGTTCAACATTTATAGCAGGGTCTGTATGGCCCATTTTAAAGATTTCTTCCTCACTAAAAACAAGCGTTTAAACAATAAATGGTTTACTCTAAAATATTCCAGAGACAGAGATACATTTGGAGAGTGGACACACTTAACACAGAAGTACGCAACATCAAACAGGCACAACCAGCAGTGAGGGTGGAAAGGGCGCCATGTGAGTGCCCCTAAAAACGCACACAAGCCTGGCTGCTTAAAAGGAATGAATATAGCTCAACACTCCTATGTGAACATTGATGTGTCTACTGCCTTACAGAATCCTCCTAGCTGAGCTGCAGGAATCTTCTTTGGAACCTTTTCTCACCTACACTGCCTACAGGTGCCCACTGGGCTCCCTGGGCAGTATCATGTTTTTGTTTAGAATATCACACTATTTGGAGGCCTGTTTAATCCCAAGTCAGAGCCTTATCATAACTCAGACACCATCCCTCAGGGCTGGTGGGCTAACTTCGGCTAATGCAGGCTGCTCCACAGTGCCCTGCAGATGGGCTTGGTGCATCCACACGATTTTAGGATTTGGGGCTGCCGTTTTCTGCAGTCACAGATGCGGACTTACATATTCATCATGACTGAAGGCAGCACGCATTTTTATGTTCCTTCTGTAATGGTAATAATCATGGCAACATTTCCTCGATCCTTAGAAAAGCCTCCTAACAGCAGTTGCATTCCACCCCCTTCCTTAAAATTAATAGAATTTACCAAACTAGGTGAAATCAGTCTTCATGAGAAAGTGAGAAATCAGTGTTCACACAATGGCATAGTAGCTGGGCATAGAGTGTACGTCAACATCCCAAACTAAGCACCCATCACAGTTATTCCCAAGTCGCAGGAAAGCTAGAAAATTTAGAAGGCTTAAAACATAATTATAAATGAAAATAACAAGAAATCAAAGTTTTTGAGGAGCATTTGTTAGCCAAGCAAGGAAAGCCATTAACCAGTGCTGATTACATTGCATTTGATTACAGCAGCCAAAGACGTGTCAAGAGGAAGAGACTTTTAAAGATTAGTCTTTCGGTAAGAATGGTTGCTTAACAAGTTCAGACTACTGGGGTACACCAATTATCAATTAAAAAGCAAGGCAAACGAGTGAGTCATTTTCCTTAATCCTTAATGCGTCAAAAATTACCACATTGGCCAAGCTGGTCTCCAACTCCTGACCTCAGGTGATCTGCCCGCCCCGGTCTCCCAAAGTGCTGGGATTACAGGCGTGAGCCACCACGCCTGGCTGAGAACTGTTTGACAGAGGCTGAGGGGAGGCTCCTGTCCCTTCCTGGGACATCCACATCCCACCCAGTTTCCCATATCGACTATGACACTCGAAGCATCACAGCAAGGGCAGCTGCATCCCCGCAGTTCTCTGCACTCATGCCACAGCTGCATGAGCAGCCGCAGCCCTGGAGCTGCCACTCAGCCTTATCGTGCTGGCACAAGCACATCAGAAACTACCAAGCCCCCAAGAGGGAGGATTGGGGACCCAGGGGAGTGAACCAGGAGGGAGGAATGTGGCCCAGGAGAGTAGGGAGGAGTGGGGGCCCTGGGGAGTGAACTATGAGGGAGGCGTGGGGGCTCAGGGGAGTGAACAAGGAGGGAGGCGTGGAGGCCCAGGGCAGTGAACCAGGAGGGAGGAGGGTGGAGTTCGGCCCAAGGAGTGAACCAGGAGGGAGAAGTGTGGTCCAGGGGAGTGAGTCAGGAGGGAGGAGGGAGGAAAGCGGTCCAGGGAATGAAGCAGAAGGCTCTGGGGGTAGCAAGTTCACACACCACAAATACCTCCCAATCCATCCGCGTGCAGGGAGGGGATGGAAACCACACAGGACCTGCAGCACTTTCTCCTCGCAGATGAGGAGTGAGGATACCGACTCATGCACAAAATCAGAGCTAAATTTCTACCACGGTGGGGAGACGCTTCATAGACCCAAATGGGTACCAAAAGAAACCAATCATACAAGATCAGTGGATGGAATGGGATCAGAAATTTAAGCCTGTAATGAGTTTTCAGAAAAAACTTCACTTTATCTGCAAGATGACTGCAGCTCTGCTTGATCATTTCTGCAAATGTCTAACTCATGATGAGCCATCTCAGAGCCGTTCAAGAGGAGTAACAAAATCAAAACGCCACGGCATCCTCCGTATTTTAGATAGCCTGCAACAGTATGGAAATGAGCAGCGGTGCCAGAGCTTTCAAGTTTGTTTGAAGTAAATTCCAGCATCAGGGCAGCATCTTCCTGGCTGAAGCAATGAGGTAGGCTCCTGCTCACCGCATGGGAGACCAGCTTTCAGCTAAGCTGCTGTAAAGGGTCTGCAAACCATGATCCCCGACCGAGCCTTGGCCAGGGATTTTTACACGTTGAAGTTTTCACAAAAGAAATATATGCAGAGACTTCTGTGGCCCTCAAAGCATAACACGTTGCCTACTCTGCCCTTTACAGGAGCTTCTAGCTTTGCTGTCAGTTACAAAGTGTTTCTATAAAATAATGTCACTGATTCTCAAGCATGCCAGCAAAAGTCACACTTCTCAACAACCCTCAATGGAGATGCACCATCCTGTGTTTCACACAGATTTTAGATTTTTAAAAGCCAAAATAAGGGAGGTAATTCAGCTAAGTATTATAGTAACACAATTTGAGATACTTAATGATGTGTGACAACAGAATACTTGGCATTCCTGTGAGGCAATAAACTAGCTCAAACACAAAATAACAAATCAAAGCATGTTTTAGCCTCTCAATCAGTGAAATTGGAAATAACATTCAGTTAAATGACACTAAAAAAAAAAAAAAAAGCACAAACAAAACAAATACTACTACACCATCACTCCTTAAATTTATTTAACTACTGCTGCCAAATAAAATGGAGAGACTTCTTACTGCAGGGTAATAATCGGCCATTGTCATCATGAAATAGACCGCTGTGCAGGCTCAGGCCCTCCAGCCCACAAAGGCAGGGGCAGGGAGGAGAAACGATGGCCAGAAACAAAGGGACAGGGCAACCATGACCTAGTCAGCAATTGTACCCTCCCACCTTTCTTCTGGACTTACAATTTTGGAGCCATCTGGGTTTACCTTCCTATGTCCATAAGTCAGCCAGTTCTCGAAGCCAGAAATCTACAATGCTTCTGGCAGCCAAGTCCTCTCGGCCTTCCCCCATGTTTTAGGGCCTCATCAGCTCACCCCTGGATAGTATCAATGGCCTCGGAGCTCCAGTCAACCTTGCACTCCACAGACTCAAGTATGCCAAGAGCCACTCCAGGCTGCCACTGCCATGACCAAAGGCTTTCAGAGACAGTCGCCAGCACTGCACAAATCCATGTGGCTTCACCAGGCACAAAGCGGCTCCAGCATTCCATCCAGTCTGTCGCTGCTACCATAGCTGTGAGTCTAGGATGTGTCAGGAAGGGAAGGAAGACACCATGTACATCATCTCATTTAAGCTTCAGTGTCACAAGGTGGATTTTGTCGTGCCCGTTTTATGGATCAGGAAAGTTTTAAGGAGGGCAAGCACAGGGCCCTGCTGACACAAGAGCAAGACCCGCAGAGGCCTGGGCATGACCCCCGCCCCACGCTCCCTGGGTCCTGATATCCACTCCTCCCCCGTGGGAGCCTGATCCTGGGTCTGCCTGAATTGCTACCATTCCTAAGACACGACTCACGTCTGCCCACCTCCTCCTTTATCTGTTTCCCGCAGCCCAGAGGCGTGTGTGCTCTTCCATCCAGACAGACATCACACTTCAGCACCTGCATCTGACATCACTTCAGCCAAAAGCTTCTCTCAAACCTCCCCCCACACCTGCCGGTCACACAGGTCTGCACCCATCACCTTTCTCACACGAATTCTCACATATTCCTGTGTAGCACCATCCAACTGATGATAGTCTGAGAGGAGGAAGCTTTGTAGATAAGTCCACGTTCTACTTTGCTCCCAGCCCTCCGTCTTGCGTCTTGCATGAGGCAACCGATTAACAGCAATTTCATTTCAGCACAACATTTCCATTTGAAGAAACGCAGAGCATAGGGCTCTGGTCATAATTAAAAGCTTGTTTCATTTGTCATTTGAAATTCCATGTACTGCTGCAACAGCAGCACCCCCTCCTCGCCAGGCTCTGCCCTAAGGACATCTTTCTTCCAGCGCTCGATTCCCATCAGAACCCTGGCAGTGAGAGCCCCGCAGGTTTCCCAGCGCCTCGGGCTGCGGCTTCCACGCTGGGCCGGCACTGACAGGACCGGAATGGTGCCCCCAACAACTACAGGATCGGAAGCTGATCGACTGCTCTGTAGCATGGAGACATGTTAGTAATCCCCGACATTTCCACTGACAGGCTGCTCAGGTAAACTGGGAAAAATCCACAAACTAGAAAGAATCCATGGGGAGGAGCACTTCTCTCTCCAACCTGGCAGCAAACGGTGGCTGTGCAGACGATCTCTTCAGGAAAACTATCGCGACTGTATCTCAGGTCAACAACAGCCCCGCTGAGGGCCAAAAAATCAGCTCCCCCTGGCCCTCACTTCCTAAGGGTCAGCCCTCCCAGGCCACCTCTCCAGGAAGATCAGCTCTGACGCACCCACGACGGTCAGGAACCGGCTCTGGGACACATTTCCCAGGCTCCTGCCCACCGCCCTCTCTCTTCTTCCTCCTCCATCTCCCTCTTCACTCCCATCCGCCCTCCCCCTTTCGCTTCCCTTCTCTCCTTTCCTCTCCCTCCCTCATTTCCTTTCAGCCCTCACCTTCCTCACTGCACTTCCCTATGCAACTCAGCGGACGCATTCTCAGGTCAGTAGAGTTTTCTTTCACTCTGTTTTTATTGCAATGATCATTCTTAATGAACAGAAACCTGTTTCGGACCATGTGGATGCCACCTCCTGACCAACTGCTGCCCCGCGGCTCCGTGTCCACTCAGTGACCTCACGGCGCAAGTGCCCAGCAGTATGGCTGTGACCAGGGGTAGCAACATGGGACATGAGAGAGGTATCCCAGCCAAGAGGCCCTGCAAAGCCTCCCCAGCAAACCGGAGCAAGGCCCAGGGCGGTAGGGAGAGCGCCGTGCTCACGATGTAGGCAGTTCAGCTTCCGCAAACTGTCCATCGACTGCAACTTACTTTGTTTCCATGGTTACAAAAGAATCATAAGCATTCTGAAATATGTTCTTGGTTTCATGTTTGCGAAATCTAAGCAACATTATAAGAAAAATCACTGAATTCTGCCCGAGGCTCTAGGGGTGTTTTCCTCTCTAAAAGGAGCCCCCTTCCAGGACTTGGGATTGAGTGACAGCCTTCAAAATCACGGTTATCCTGGTGGTAACAGGGAACTCCTCAGCCCGCCAGGAGCTGGGGCCCTCGACAGCCCCCACGGTTCCAGACGCCAGTGTTCTAAGAATCACACATGTGCAGATAGCAAAGCTTGCTGCACACACGCCAGGTGCTAACAAGCCCCAAACGTCTCACTCATACTTGCTAACCACATCGCTTCTCTCAGCCTCCACGGCGTTTCACACTCTGCCTTTATATAGAGATGAACCATGCGTCCTGAGCGCTACAAAGATTCAACTCCTTCCGGGAAGAGGGGTGCATCTTTCCATCACGGGGTCCTCACTCCAGCTGGCACAGGATTTGCAGAGTGGGCGAGTCTAATGTTGATGACACTTTCTCAATATTCCCTTCACACCCCTCCAAAAACAAGAGTGCTGCCAGCTTCTTACCGACGTTGTAATGAGCAAAATATTTTTCTCTTGTCACTTTTTAACATAATACTAGTGAAGAATGTGACTCTGCATGTACACTGTAAGCATCCACACCGTGAACATTCTGCTCTCCTGTGACTGTATTCACAGGTCACAAGGACAAAACTTCTCCATAGTAGCCTATATATATATATATATATATATATATATATATATATATTTTAACATGACTTCCACTCATCTGAAAGTCACAGATGTAGCTTTTCCTTCATAAAAAGATCCAAATGATACACAAACCAGGTTTAACAAACACATTGGTCCAGGTGGGAAAATGACCCCTCAGTCTCCCTCCCCTCAAAGACCAGGGCAGCCAGGAAACTGCGCTCTCCAGTAAATGACAGCCGGCAGGATTCCCTAAATAAGCAGCCGGAAGATTCCCATCCCGCAGAGCACACCTTTCAAGACTCAAGATGCCTCCGCTCCCTGAATATCCGACGAAGAACAGGGCTACCCAACGGAGGACTGAGGCAGTAAACAAACATGTATTTGGCCGGGGGTGGCGGTTTATGCTTGTAATCCCAGAACTTTGGGAGAAGGAGGCAGGCAGATCACAAGGTCAGGCGATCGAGACCATCCTGGCTAACACGATGAAACCCCCGTCTCTACCAAAAATACAAAAAATTAGCCAGGCGTGCTGGCGGGCACCTGTAGTCCCACGTACTCGGGAGGCTGAGGCAGGAGAATGGCGTGAAGCCAGGAGGCGGAGTTTGCAGAGAGCTAAGATCACACCACTGCACTCCAGCCTCGGCGACAGAGCAAGACTCCGTCTGAAAAAAATAAAATAAAATAAAATAAATAAAATTTTAAAAGTTTTCAGCAAATAGCATCATCGACCCACAAATGAGAGGTACCGTTTTCATTCTAGGAGGGAAACACTACAAAGCACGTATACTTTAGCCCTGTAAGTGAATTCTTCGGGCATTCCTGTGTCCGCTATCAAATGCAGCACATCACCTCAAAAGGCAAAGTTCTATAAGTCACATCCAAGGAAGGGAAAAATCATTCTAAGTTTTAGTCATCCAGTAAGAACCTGATCCAGAGAAGCCTACTTGTTCCAGACTCTAAGCGGCAATATATTGCTACAATGTAATGAAAACAAAGGGATAATTAAGAAAATTTCAATGCTAATAAAAGGCAAAAACATAATTAGATTTATTCTACTCTAGACAGAGCAGCCGGGCAGTTCACCCATACGTTATGAACGTTGCTGTTTTTCAGACAGGGTCCCAACTCTGTCAAGGCTTGACAGCAGGGGCGTGATCTCCACTCACTGCAAGGTCCGCCTCCCAGGCTCAAGCGATTCTCTTCAGCCTCTGGAGTAGCCGGGACTACAGGTGTGCAGCCATCATGCCCAGCTAATTTGTGTGTTTTCCGTAGAGATGGGATTTCACCAGGTTGCCCAGGCTGGTTCCCTGGGTCTCGAGTTCCGAGGCTCAAGCAATCCGCCCGCCTCGGCCTCCCAAAGCGCTGGGATTACAGGCGTGAGCCATCACGCCTGGCCCTTTTTTTTTTCTTTCCTTTTTAAGCGATTAATGTGCTTCAGAGTCTTGTAGGCATTTAAAAAAAAAAAAAAAAAGAACAAGCAAATTCTGTAAGGGAAAGAAATCATTAACATGTTTTACACACCTCAAAACTCAAAACAGAAATACTAAGAATAAAATGTATTTTATTCACAGAGGCATTCTTAAAGTTCTGTAAAAGTGACACCATGGACACCACCACATCACAGACGAGTGTGGCAGGACTGCTCAGATTCAGAACACATTCTAAACAGTCCTCCTGCCACTTTCCTCAGTGGGAACACTTTATTCTGTCTTTTATTCAAATTAAGTATCTTGCAAGGGAGTTGAAGAAAACTGCAGAGCAGATTTTAAAACTTCAATGCTTTTCTCAATTTTCGTCACATTCTGATGCATTTTTACCTACTACACGGCCAATAAGTTTAAAGCTTTTTGCATCGATAAAGACAATGCTCCTTGTAGCAATAGGCTTTTTCTTTTCTATACAAAGATCTATAACTTAAGCTAGTAAACTGGGCATTTCACAAAGATTTTGCACAATTCCTAGCACAGATTTTAGCAAAATAAAACCATTATCTTTCTGCAATTAAATAACCAAACATAGGAAACTGCACAGTTAAAATAACCATTCCATTATTTTATATAAACACAAATGATAAAGGAGAGTATGCTTTGGAAAACAGTGTTTCCATAAGCTAATGATGAAGCAGAAGACAGTTCCTCAGCCTCATATGACATTTGACAACCGAAGTACTCTGGCCCAAGCCCAGCCCGGTTAAATGGAGGGGAAGTAAACATGTGACCGACCGTGGTGGGGCACTGTGATAGCCACAGTCCAGGAAAGAACAGCTGACATGTTTCTTCTTCATGGGAAAACTGAAACATACTCGAGACACCTTAATTCTTTAAAACACAGTCTGCCCCAGTACTAACCTTAAGCTCCCATTGATAAAGATTGCGATAACCAGAGGTGTTTATCCAGGCCCTCGAAAATCACGGACATGGTACATACACAACATTTTCAAACACTCAATGCTGCCAGTATGTTAAATGCGCTGTGATACCGGAGGTCTTGTGCAGGACCAGAAGCATCGCAGCCTGGTTACCTTCCTGGTGTTCAATGCTTTGTATGTGCAAAGTCTGCTGTTACAATTTACTGGGCTTAATGTCATTCAGTTTGTCACAGAAGAGAGCTATGACATTTACTTAATTCCACACACAGATTCTCAAGTTCATCTTCCACCAATGACTGCCCTGTCCACAAGACAGCGGAGGGAAGACCCAGGAAAGGCCTGGGAGATGCCAGGTGCTCACAAACTGGTATCAGTCTGCTGGTTCTGGCTTAAAGGAAAACAGACCTAGAAGAAACTAAAAGGACTCACTACATCTAATATCACAATGTTCTCAACTTTACCTTAGCCAAAAATAAAAGCGGAATAGCAAAACTACTCCAGGGCATGATTCCAGGGCTAATCTGAAACATGAAATATTTAGAAGACAAAGCTTATTGTGAGTGCAATTAATATACACATAAAACACTGGTTTCGCAAAACCCAGTCTTTGCGATTGCTTTTATAAAAAGTAAAATTCTCATGAGGATCACATACACTAACTGATTTTCAAATGAAGGGACTGGTAAACTTCAGGGCATATGATTTCTGCCACACACGAGGGGAGCAGTGAGAGAGAAGAGCTAGGATCAAGTGTGCTGAAGCTGTCCTAGGACTGAAATACAGTTTCTGCCAAAACAAAAACACAGGAGTCTGTCAACTTCGATAGCAAGCTCTGCTTGAGAGCGTCAAGATGTTAAAATTGCAAAGGGGCTTCTCCCTGCTATAGGCACGCGTGATCCTTGCAAAAACATAGCTCAGCATCATCAAAAATCAGGAAAGAACACAAGCCTTCCAGACATGAAATCCAAGAGCAGAAGGGAGCAGAGTCCAAGCTTGCTCGGCAGAACTGTTCCCGGACAACAGCACAGAGGACGTCACAGGGAGGGCAGGGCAAGCAACAGCAGCTTCCGTGATGCCGCAAGCAGGGCCTGAGCCAGGAGAGCAGTCTCCTCCAACCTGACAAGGAGGCGCGAGGAGCCACAGAGAAGTCAATTCAGGGTCTTTTTCAGAAAGGGGCAACAATGAGAAAATCTGGTCTTACCCAACCACCCCCCATCCACGGTAACAGCTAAACTCGCACGTGCGTCTGTCACCTTCCCCACCCCCTCTTGCAGATGCTCTTCCTGCACCCGGGTGCCTGTCTCCGTGCTGCTCCTGAGGCCACACCTGTTGCCATCCAGTAGTGACCACGAATTCACCTTTGTCCGGGCGAAGCAAACGCAGAGTTCACACACTCTTGTACAGGTTTGCTGGCCGAGAATCTAACCGAGCTGTCCAATTCCAGATGTGCTGGTACCAAGGAGAACGCTCGATGTCCGGCATTTATAAACGGTATCAGTGGGTTCTCCTGGGACTCCCAGGCAGCCGAACGAGGGAGGGAGCTGTTGCCCTGTTACCCCGAGCCAAAGCAGCGCTGCGAGGCAAACACCACAGGCCACATCACACTCGAGCACCGACTCTTGACACTTGCTCGTTTGTGTGTTCAGAGTTCAGGGTACAGGCGACAGACAGGCCTGATCTCAGCCATGGGAAACAGCAGTGATTGCCCACAAGTCCCGTATCTAAGCCCCGACTTGCCCATCGGCCTTCCTTCAGGAACAATGCCCACCTCACAGTGCTGCCATGAACGCTAAGTCAGCACGTATATACACAACCAGATTCATTGCAATTGTGCTTTCTACCCCAAGTTAATACAACCAGGTGCTATCATCGAGACTGAATAACCAATATTAGAACAGAAGGTCAGGCCAGCGATGGTGGCTCAGACCTGTAATCCCAGCACTTTGGGAAGCTGAGGTGGGTGGATCACTTGAGGTCAGGAGTTGCAGACCAGCTTGGCCAACATGGCAAAACCCCATCTCTACTAAAAATAATTTATCCAGACATGGTGGCACACACCCTGTAACCCCAGCTACTAGGGAGGCTGAGGCATAAGAATCGCTTGAACCTGTGACGTAGAGGTTGCAGTGAATGGAGATTGTACTCCTGGGCTCCACCCTTCCAGCCTGGGTGACAGAGCAAGATTCTAATAAAACAATAAAAGGTCAAGATGAGAACTGATTGCCAAGGTCCACAGTCCATATACTTAAAACATAAAATTCATTAGCTAGTACTTGATCAAGTTGCTGCTTTCTTCATTACAGTCTTGTATATCCTTCTAACACGGCTCAAAATGTTTACATTTGAACACACCTCGAGTATAACAAAAAATAAAGTGCCTGTATTTCACAAACGAGCAATTTCCAGTAAGGCTGCATCCTGCTCTAGTTAATCCTTTGACAATGTAAAACTGAGCCATCCTGACATAGCACTGACACATGGTGCAAGAAGAATGACCTCCAATTAAATCGCTAGATTTAGAGAACACGTAAATATAGTTTATCACTAATTCACTAGCCATTAGCAAGATTTTAAAGGAAGAAAAATTATCAGGACTGTAACTAGGAATAAAGGCAAAAATAAACATGAAGAAATTAGTCACGTTTAAATCAATACCCTTTCTGTGAGGCCGTAACAAAGTATACACAGCAGGGGCACAAACTGTCATGCTAAACTGTCACCAAGCTCTCTATGAAGGTAGTAAGAGCGTCCCAAGTCGCAGAGCCTCGTCTTCCTATTTAAACCCTAAACAGCCAACACCACTCAGCATGCAGTGAGAGCTCTGAAAGCTCAGAGGAATGCATGATGGGATGAAGGGCCCTAGCCCTGCCATCACCCTGCTGCTTCTTAAAAATATAAAACAAACCCCTGCCTTCAAGGTGCCCAGATCTAACTAGTACAAGGTTTTGCTTTTGACAAGTTAACTACGAATGATGAAGACTCTCAACAGCTGTGTGAAAAGTAAGGCAACCTCATAAGAGGAACTTGGCTGAGACTAAACCCAGAGATGGTTTTTTAACCACAGAAGAGGAAAGAACTGAAGAACCTTACAGAAAGTTGACAGCAATTTCTATTTCTCTATGGTACAACCTGGAATTTACCTTTGAGACAGACTGCCCTTCTGTTCTGAAAAATCAGATTATTCTTGCAATCCTCCATCAGGACTGAAATTCCCAAAGGCATGGAAAACCAAGTACTAATTTTAACCCCCCCCCCCAAAAAAAAACTACCTATGATCTTAGATGTGAGATTTAGTATTCTCAAATTCCAAATTTGGAAATATTTTGCACAAAGTCCTTATTTTCCCTGTTTACTTGAAAGCTCTCTATTCTTTTGTCCTAAACATCTTCCTTCTCATCCTTCCAAACAATATCTGAAGATGAACTTACATATCGTTTTCAATGTCACAAAGAAGATACTACATTTGTCATGAACTGTTTATATTCACAACTCTAGGAGGGATTTTGCTACATCGTGAGGAATAACACGAGGCAGTTAATACGCCACGAATAAAGAACAGTAGAAAGTGGACACATTTCCTGATGAGTGCCGATTTCTCATTGAGCTGCTGACAAAGTTATAATACAGAAAGCTAGACAGCTGCTCTGTTAGTTCTACCTCACTTAAGTGACCGAGTCATTGTTGTTTCGGTTCCCTCTCTCGTCTGGGGATGAGACACACCTCACAGAGCTGTTTATGATTTCAGGAACACACACATCAATGAAGTGACTGTTCCTAAATCGTTGCAAAGGGTAGAGTAACCTGCCAAATTTCAACTAGGTTGTAACAAACAACTGTTTTCATCCTACACGCTCCGGTGCCAGCGAGATGGTGCGTTCTTGGATCCCTGCGGGAGCCCTATTCCTGGTGCCATAGAGCGCACACACACATTTACATCCACATAATGTACGTATATGGCACACTGTAACACGTGTACCTGCATAGAGCGTACACACATCCGAATACGTGGAGTGTACATAAGTGCACTACGTGCGTACAGAGTGCACACACATCCAGATCCATGTAGGGTACATGCATAGAGTGTACACACATCCAAATATATATAGTGTACAAACAAGTTCACTACGTGTGTACAAGCATAGAGCATACACACATCCATATAGCAAATGTACATAGGTATGCTAACATGTATGTACATGCAGAGCATGTACACACGTCTATATGCATACAGTGTACACAGGTATACTATAACCTGTATGTACATGTATATGGCATACACATGCACATCCGTATGTACACAGGTATGCTATTTGCTATATGTATACACATGCATATAACATACATTCTTATCCAATGTACGTAGGTGCACTACAGCATGCATACACATGTGCAGTGTACACATATGCACATGTATACAATGTACATCAGTACACTAACGTATAAAACGTATACACATATGCAATAGTGTACGTACATATGCAGCATGTATACGTATTATTGTGTACATATCCAGAAGTTTATTCAGTGTGCATAGTGTACATGCATGCTTGTGTGCACATATGTATATATACATCTGCAGAAATAATGTGCACATACCCACATGGTGCACGTACACAGGTATGTATATGGCATTAAATACATGCATGTATGTACACATGTAGAACAGATAGGTGTCCAACTAGTGTGCATATAATCATCCCCGTAGATACACACATATACACATGTACATGCATGCCTACAGCATGCACGTGTGTAGGACACAAATGTAGTGTACATACCTATACACTGTAAATACATGCAGTGGAAATACACGTAGTATGTGTACACCACATACACACATGTACATTTATACAGTACACATACACCGAGACCCAGAACGGGTCATGACTATTAACACGGCGCAAACGCTTCCAGTTCTACCTAAGTGAATTTTTTTCAAACTATAATAGAACTCATATAAAAAGGGTTTTTAAGGAAATCAATACAGCTAGTGACAAAAACAGTGGGAAGGGCACAACCACTTTCCCTCAGAGTTCTGGGCCTGACCGTGGAAGTTCAGAGGTTTCCTAATGCAGTACACATCAGAACTGACTCACAATGAAGCACTCCTTAAAAATTAAAAATGTGTCCTCATGTTTTGGCCTTTGAGACAAAGCCTCTTAGTTAATCGAGTTCTGACTGAATTTGACTCACAGTACTCTGGCAGATTCTTCATTTTCTGGTGAGACAGACGAATGTCCCAGGGTGAGGGCAATGCCAGCCGTTTCAGGGTCAGCTTTTCGAGGAGCGATGTCTGGCAGAACACAATCCAACACCATAGTAGGATCCCCCACCCAGCCACTTAGACGCTTTCTGGTACTTACTCTGTCTGCTTGTCTCCCTTTCTTGAATTCAGCTGGGGGGAGAAAAAAAACCAAAAAAATCAAAACCAAAAACAAACAGCCCATGTGTTTGTGTGTCTGAAAAGTTAATACATCCACATCCAACTTTCTAAATGAGACACGGCAGGTGTTGATGGTCACCAACCAGTGGCCACTGTTGACAAAATACAAAGTCATCTGCAAACATGAACGAGTTTCTAGGAATACAAAAGTCAAGGGAATTTACTTCACATATTAAAGCTCTCAAGGGTGCTCATCAAAAATATATTTAGAGGTTTTCCTTTCAAGTTATTTTTGAAGATTTTTAAGTTGCAATACTTAAAAGCCTCTGGGAAAAGAAAGGATACAGGTATCTGGAAGATTTATACTAAATGATTTTCATGTCTTTTTGATAAAGTTAAATAAGGTCAGCCTTGAAGTAATGGGTTCCACTACTCTGAGGCTGTGGATGGAATCCACACCACCACCAGACAATTGAATAAACAGCAAGGCTGCACACACAGGACACAGGCAGTGAGCCAGCCTGACTAGTTGTCAGCTTCTGGGTCAGTTCTACCCAGTTCTGGCCAGGCCCCACTGGAGATGAAAACCTGCCCTTTAGAAGCCTTCAAACCCCACCTTTCAAAATCTAATCCTCTTCAACTGAGGCCCAAGTCCAAAAATCTACTGACATCTTAGCCCGCGTTAGGCCAGCTGTCCCCCAGCCTTTTTGGCACCAGGGATGGGTTTCATGGAAGACAATTTTTCTGGGGGGTGGTTTTGAATTGCAACTGTTCCACCTCAGGTCAGGCAGCGGATCCTCATAAGGAGCACCTTCGAGATCTCTCACAAGCAGTTTACGATAGGGTCCCAGCGCCTAGCAGAACACACAGCTAATGATAGGGTCACAACACCTAGGAGAACATGCGGCTTATGATAGGGCTCCAGCACCTAGGAGAACAGGCGGCTTAGGAGAGGGTCCCAGCACCTAGGAGAACAGGTATTAAATGAGTTGGCAAAGCCAAAATCCACCGGATCTACCACTCCAAAGCAAACATACACCACTGCCCAATATTGATGTGAGCCAAAAACATGGAAGTCCTGAGGGCCCACACTGACCACAGCCAGACACCACTTCTGCAAGAAGCAAGCACGCACCTAGAGATCACCAGTGATGACCCAGGAGAGCAGCTTTGAGCAGAGACAAAGGTGAAGGAGAGGCACATGGGCCAGGGTGCTGGGTGTGCCCGTCTGTGACCTCACTGAGATTGCTGACCTCTGGCCCTTGGTGTCCCTTCCTGTGGAGGTAGCAACCCCCAAATCCCTGCCTCCCTTCAGCACTGACTGAGGCGGCCCTGAAGTCTCCCCAGGGCTGAGACTGTTTCTAAATCCTGTTAACTGCACGCCCACATGAAAAACAAAAAACAAAATATCAAGTATGCAGACAGGAAAATAAAAATACGTGAATCCTCCCTTATTCAACAGGCATTTAAAAAGTAACAGGAAAATTGTGATAGTCTTTAAACAACCACCAGCTATCACGTCCTCTTGAAATGTTTTAGCTAATCAGGAACATCTTTACCAAGCACTTGTGTGTTCAGGAAATCAGTTGACAGGTCCCAAATAACCTCGGAGCCTGCGACCTGACCCCCACTCACGCACATCACCTCTCCAGAGGAACGTGTCCTGGACACCTTTCAAATGGTGAGGAACAGGAACAAGGGTAGCTTTCCCTCAACACCACAAAACAAGCTCGACCCCGAGGAGCCCGGAGAACAGCGACGTTTGTTTAGATGCTTTCCCACTGTCCTTGTCAGAGCAAACATTCCCATCCCACACCGCCCAGTGTTTAACTCTCCCTGGGATACCAGCAGCCGTCAACCCTCAACAAGCTGGAAACAGAGGCCAAGCTGATAGGAGGCCTCTCTCCATTCCTTACTGAATTCGCTCAGGACACGGATGTTCCCAAACACATACGGCCCCGAGTATTCCACACCTGGGGAACATTCAAACAGCAGACTCTGCAAAGACGTTCCCCTAAAGAGAAACTCAGTTTCTAACTTCCCTTAGGGAAAAACAGGAGACCCAGAACTTTCCAGAAAATCAAGTGTGAGAGGAAGACACTCACCTCTGGCACTTCCTAAACCTGCCTTCCCGCGGGTGCTCAGGGATGTCCCCGCGACAGCCCCGTCCACCCAGGACGGCAGCAGGGCTCAGGCAGCCAGCACCTGGGCAGCTGGCGAAGCAACCCCAGGGTGAAAACGCCATCCCAGGCACCACTTCCCGGAGCCCCTCAGCAAGAAAAACAGAGGTGGGACAGAACCGAGGGCTGACTCGAGGCTGGGGAGCCACAGACCCGCACAGCTCAATCATCGGACATGCTCTTCTGTGGACAGAGCCCAGGGAGAGGCCAGCACAGAGACCCTCGTGCCGGCTCCACAGGACAGCGTCCTCCAGGGCTGCAAGTTTGTGATCACAGCTTCAGAATTTGGTTCCAGAATCTTCCGGAATCAAAGACGCACCAAACTGTAAAGCTGCCAGGACAGCAGGGCCCAGGAGCAGGCTCAGGGGAGGACCACTTAGAAACCCCACACACAGCATACACGTGTGCATGCTTACTCCACACATGCCACCGCTTCACCCAATAGTATACACGCAAACACATGTATGTACTCCATACACACCCTCAAATACACTCACCAAATATGATGCGTGTACACACTCCACACACACCCTCAAATACATACGACACACATGAACATGCTCACTCCACCCACACCTGCTAAATACACTCAACCACACATGCACAAACGTGACACACGTGCACACTCATTCCAGACGTCACACCCCTCACCAAGTACACAGGTGCACACACCTCCAAGTTCAGAACCTGTAGACTCCACAAGCTTTGGTTTCCCCCACTGTTTCTCTCATCACATGAGATCCACACACAGGTGTCATTTACTGACATCTAACACCCGGGGAGGCCCTTAGACAGAACTGCAGTCACAAGTCGGCTTCATTCAGGCATTCATCACCAGCCTCCTGAAGCCACCTCCTGTCCCCAGGGGGAGCGGGGGCCGAGACCGGAGACGTCTCTGGGCTTACAGATCCCCAGGCTGGCAACCCAGCGAAATGAGGAGGGCTGGGCCACGGCCCTGGAGGGAGACGGGTACTGGCTCAAGTATGTGGAACATGAGTCCTCATTTCCAGACAGTGTCACCTACGACAGCGTCAGGTGAAAGCCAGTGGTTTGGCATTCCTGGGATAGACAGTTCTGGAAATACAAGGGAAGCTTTTTACTCCTCCCCTCTGAACACATGAGGTCCATGGTCCCCTCACATCTAACACTGGGAATCCGAATCGGTGACTCCTTGTCCACCTGAGGACCACCCAAGAGGATCCACACACCTGCTACAACAGCAGCACCGCACCTGGTCTGCAGGGGAGCAAAGCAAATCCCACCTTTATGACTAAAACTGGATTACCCCGACACTGGCAGCCTGCAGTGTGTGTATCGTCAAGCCCCCACGTCTGTGCCACCTGTAAGAGGAACACAAGCCCTTAGTCCCAGGTTCTCAGGACGGCCTGTGAGGTAGATGCTGGCACCTTCCCATCTCCCAGGGGAGAGGAGAGAAGGCCACGGTCAGGGCTTGCATATCAGGAGGGTCGGGATTCAAACCCCATCTGCCTCACAAAGCAGCCCTTACCGTTCAAGTGACTTCTATCATCAGCCTTTAAATGTACCACAGTTACCAGCAATTCTGAGTGCTGTTCCTTGGGACGTCATAAGCAAACATTTTGTTAGAAAGGTTTTGCCAAATCTGCTTTCAAAATCCTATGGTATGAAATGACTAATGAAAATTTGAGCTATGAAATAAAGCATAGTTAAATGAATCCCAAAATGACTATCGCGAAGGACGTTTTAACTTGAAGTGAAAAATATCCTCCAAATGACATCAGCCAGAATTATCTTCAATCATTACTGATCCCATATGCTTCAGGAATTATACAGCATCATCTCAGATATGAACTTAAAACCATTAGCTGAATGCACATTTCAGCACAACCAAAGTTCTGCTATAATAAGCAGCACAGGCGTCTCTGGAGAGGATTTTAATTGGGACTACAAACGATGTGCACGATCGTGGTAAGAGGTTTCATGCTGGCTGTTCTCCAAGGTGCGACACAGAGAAACACCACTAACCTCAAAGACACCTGCTGCTTTGTAATGAGATGAGAGACGATGTGGACGGACTACTGTAAGTATTCGAAAAGGAGAAACAATGCAAGGAAAGAATTGTATCAGTTACCCTTTACATTCTTAGAAAAAAACGATTTTTCTTTTGGGATGATTTTAAAAGAAAATGACATTTCTGGATTTTTTTTAACTTTTCTTTCTGAGACAGGGTCTTGGCTCTGTCGCCAAGATTGGAGTACAGTGGAGCAATAGCAGCTCACTGTAGCCTTAAGTGATCTTCCCACCTCAGCCTCCAGAGTAGCAGGGACCACAGGCACGCACCACCACACTCAGCTAACTTCTGTTATACAGATGGGGTCTTGCTATGATGTCCAGGCTGGTCTTCAACCCCTTGGCCTCAAGTGATCCTCCTGTCTTGACCTCACAAAGATTTAGCCTAAGCGACCATGTCTTATCGGAAAACAGACATTAGAGCAAATGCATTTCTGTAAGATTTTCTACCTCTTTTCACTGGAGAAAAAGGTGACTTGCCTCCAAGGGTCGGAGACAAAGACGTTACTGCAGACAAGAGCGCTGTGCATCCCGGGAACCGCTACACCACGAGGCACGGCCGTGCACACTGGACGCAGGAGTAACAAACGAGGCTAGCACAGGCCGATGCTGGCCCTCTCCAGAAGCAGGCCTATCCTTCCTCCTCTCCTCAGCCCCCTCTCCCTTCAGGCCTCAGTGGCTGCTGACAGGGGAGAGGCCACAACTAGAGGAGGCTCTCAACTCCACCAGGGACAGGAGTCCCGGACGCTGGGGACTCAACTGCTGTCCTCCGCATCCACCTCCTTCTGGTCCAGCCTTCTCAGGAGCCAGGCGTGGCCACTTTGACCCTCTTTTCCCTTCTGTGGCTCCTACAAAAAACCAGTTCAGAGAGCCCAGGCTGCCTTGCACTCCAGGGATACCTGGCACAGGCCCCCTCCATGTCCTTATCCAAGCTCCTGGGGCCAGAAGGGTCTTGCAATATTTCACTTTCCAGTTGACCATCCCCAGCCTGAACTCCAAAGTGCTCTAAAGAGCATTTCCTTCGAGTGTCATGAGGAAGCTCAGAATGTTTCAGGTTTTGGAGCATTTTGGAGTAGGGACTCTCAGCCTTAATTTGAACCTCTTCAAGGAAGCCACACACTGAAGCCCCCGATGTCCCACCCTACACAATCCCAGCACACCATCTGAAGTCCTCAACAACAGATTTTCTTTCTTCAAAAATAACCACAAGTCACAAACTCACACGCAATCACAGAAGGGGGTTGTGGACACCCACACAGATGATGAAATTTAACTGTCACATTTTTACCTAGGTAATTTAAAGTCATTCCTCAAAACACACCTGTTTTATTGAGTTGCATTTTAAGGTGAACACACACAAATCATTTCAGGGAAACAAATGTCACTTTGGGCTGCGTGTGGTTTCTTGACTCCCGTGAATAACTCAGCGTTCACCCTCACTTCTGGATAAGGGAGACGATGCAAAGAAAACTGTTAAAACAAAGACATGAAAACAAGTTTAAGAAGGGTTTGAAAGGTTCCTCCTGTCCTCCTGGAGGGGAGACGAGGATGCCTGGAAAGCTCACGGGGGACAGGAGTACAGCCTCCTCGGTGTGTCATGGACGCTGCCTCACCAAGGGGAGAGGATGATGCCTGGAAGGCTCACAGGGGTGGGAGCACAGCCTCCTCAGTGCTTTCTACACTCAGCAGCTTCAGAAATTCCTGCAGAAGCAGAACACATCATGAGAACTGAGACTGGAACACCCCAAAGAAAGGGATGAGGGGTCAAAAAAAGCATTCGATCATTACCAAGGAGCGCGGGCATGAAGCCGCTTCAAAGGCCGTGTGAGAAGTCACTCATAGGCGTTTCAGAAAATAAGGGTAGTGCGAGATTGCTCGATCAGCTCAAACAGGCTGCCGTCCCTCAGGCCATGAAGTCCCTGAGATGAGCCTGTCACTGAGCAGAAGTCACTCGCATCTCTGCCAGAGAAAGTACTACAAGCTGACACATAACCTCATGAAACCTAGGCTTCAGCCGGTCAACAGTGAGTCTGACATGGTACATCCCTCCAGATAGTTAAAGACCCCAGGGGTTCATCGGACAACCTCGAAGGGCTGTGTCTGTCCAGCTCCTTTTCCAAGTTCTGGATGATTTTTCCTAATGCACTATAAGCAACATGTTCCAATAGAGATGTAATTAACTGGATGGGTGTCCTCTTAATTTTGAAATTAGAAACACACTTGGCCAGGCACGATGGCTCATGCCTGTGATCTCAGTACTTTGGGTGGCTGAGACAGCTGGACTGCTTAAGTCCAGGAGTTCAAGTCCAGCCTGGGCAACATTGCAAAACTCCATCTCTACAAAAAATACAAAACTAAGTCAGGCATGGGGACACGTGGAACATGTGCCTGTGGGTCCTGGCTACTCAGGAGACTGAGGCAGGAAGATCACTTGAGCCTGGGAGGTTGAGGCTGTAGTAAGCTGTGCTCACACCACTGCCTGGGCAACAAAAAGGTTTTTTTGCCTGTCTCAAAAAAACCAAAGAGAAAAAGAATTATATACCTGACTAGGCCAAAATAAAAGAGGCCTTCGCTGCCTACATAAAGGGCTTTCAGAATTCACTTCCATCCTTAGGAAAGGGGGCCAACACCAGGCTGTGTCCCTTAAGATGCCCTGTCTCATATGGGAAAAAAAATCAAGAGAAATCAAACAAAGGCCATAAAATACATCAGTTTCAACACTAAAATTTGATAGTATGCTTTAAATTGAAGATGAGTTAAGTCACATTTCCAAACCTCTGAAAGCACGGTTACTGGGAGGGATTGGTTTGCAACACACAAACGCAGCTCTGTAAAAGTGCCCAGGCTGGATGAAGGCTCAAACGTCAGTGCAAGGAGAAAGTCTGAACAAACTCTCTCCTGCCCTGCTGCTGTCCTCTTCCAAAACACACTGTTTATCTGTCAGTTTAGAACAAGGCCTAGGGAGGTGGGAGGCAGGCCTGGGAGGGTCACCTAGCATCCAAGCTCCTCATCCACACAACTGCACGAGGCTGAGCTGAACAGTACACACAAACACAATTAATTCTCCCCAAAAAGAAGACGGAAGGCAGCACACTGCCATGCCAGGCACCCTGCAGATGAGAAGATTGAGGGGAGCCAGAGGTACCTTTAATCTTGCTTGCATGGTGGAGGGAGAGGAATAATGCCACTCACTTGAGTGTTGCACAATTCTTTCTAGCACTGAGTGGCAGAAAACAAAAATTATAGATGCTTCCTCAGATAAATGTTTCTGAAGAACTGAACATAAATTACGTTCAGGAAATAGCATTATGAATGCCTCAAGTGCTTCTGTTTTCAATAATCCCAGAGTAATTCTATACACCCGGGAATCAGTCTCACCCAACTCCAGGATCACGGCCCAGGTGACGTGGGCACACATATCCTGAAGCTCCAATACTCAACTACAGTGGGGCGAGTGAAAATGATCCTGGGTATAATTTACACGGACACAGGAAGGTGGCTGAGCCCCAAACCCCTAAACCAGGAAGACCAGTGTCCTTCAGGGTCCTCACCTCTGTCCTTTCGCAGCCTCTGGGAACCACCACTCTGCTCTCTACTGACACAAACGCCCCTCCCAAGGTACAACACCAGGAAGATCATCATTCAAAACTGAGGAACGTGGCAGAACAAAGCTGTCAGGAGATTTTAATCACCAACACTACTTGTTACATGACCCAAAGAAGATTAAAATCCCAGGCCCTTCAAGACTGAATGCTATCTATACTTAAATGCATTTCATCACCATATTGGGGGGTTATTCCTTTGTTTTGCTGCAAATATATCCAACTGCTGTAAAAGGAAAAGGCAATTTGTTAACGAAGCTTCTTGGAGTGTCTCAACAGGCCTCGAGGTAGGATAAAAGGCAGGACTTCCTGGCAGAAACGCTCAGCTCTGAGGTCAGGTGGAGTTCTTGAGCACCAACCAAGGCAAAATAAGGTCGAAGACCACACCACACTTTCCTCAATCACATCTTCATTCCACCTTTCCTTCTATTTCTCACGACTTCACTGGGAGAAATTGTGCTAAAAGAAAATGGAAACACAGACATACATAGGAGACCCTACAGATGCTGAGAATGGGTGCAGCCCTCACAGTCCGAATGTCCTTTCAGGGCCATCTGACCTGGCTGGGATCCAAGTATCCGAGGGCAGGATTGTATGTCAGACCCGTGAAGCCAAGATTACAGCCACTGAACGGCAGTTTTCCATCCCACGGAAACCGGCCTTGGTAGGGGCTTCCTCGGGGACCACCGACCTCAAGCCACCACCCGTCAACTACTTCAACTAACCTACATCATGGCAGAGGCCTCCCTAGGCAGACCAGCCCTGCCCAAGTCCTGCTTCATGGCAAACCCTCCAGACAAACGTCCTTGGCCTCCTCCGGGAGGCTGTGCTCGGAAGGTGCCCTCATTTACTTCTGTGGCTCTGAGACATTTAACTAGAGCCCAACACATTTCTTCCTGTTCACATAGTATTGAGTTAAAAGATTTTTATGAGTAAACTTTCACTGGGAAAAATACCATTTCAGGAGCCCCAGTGACCACAATGAAAATGTTTTTACCTTCCCTTACGTGACATCGGCAACGCCAGGTCCAGGAAACGTTCTGGATCTCAGATAATGGCAAATCCACTCATAGTAAGTCTTGGTCTTGTTTCACAAGCTATCAAATGCTGCCCAGAAGCAGGAAAAACCCCACAACGTGGCAGGGAGGGGCGACCAGCGTGAGTTCTAAGGCCAGACCACCCGGGTCTGCTGACAGCGTGGTGAGGGGCAAACAGTGCAGGGTCTAAGGCCAGACCGCCCGAGTCCCGCTGACAGTGTGGCTTCAGGAGTTTCCTAAACCCTCTGCTCTCCAAGTTTCATGTCAGAAAAATGCAGTGATAACCGTGTCCACCTCGTTTAAATATGTATAATATATACTCCAAACCTACAGCCCTATAAAGGTCATTAATCCTAGTTATCCTCAAGGCATTGAGCGATCAATAATGAGCCATCCCCCTGGCTGCTGACCTGCCACAGCCCCACCCTCCGGAAACCCCGCATCCACACCAGCCACACAGGATGAGGGCAGGGAAGGAGCAGGACTGTGTCTTGGGAACTTAAACTCTGGAAGCTGAGTTAAATCAGTGCCGCTCAAATCTTGTCACCAACTATCTTGTTAAATTGGGAGATTCCATCTCTGGGGATCTTGAAGGAACCTGAGGTTCTACATTGAGTGAGATGAGCACTCGTGCTGCAATGAGACGGCAGGGAAAGCAACCGAATCTGGGGTCGCAGCTGCCTGAGGCTTGGGTCCCACCGGGAAAGTGGCACCAGGGCCCTCAGGACAGTGGCGGAGGTCCCAGGAGGCAAGTCCCGGCGCAGAGACTCATGGACCCAAAGATTGCTCCAGGGCCAGGAGGGGCTGCTGCGCTGACAGCCACGAGGCAGGCAGCCTTCGAGCTCCTCCAGCTGCCATCCTGCAGGCAGGGAGGACAGTGTCCAGACCACCCTGGGGCTCCCCCCAGCCTGCCAGGCTGGTACTCTTACTCCAGCCACTGACAAGAGTCCCCATGTTGCAAGCTAGGTTGAAACAGTGCCTCAGGCCTCGGGGCACATGCACCCCCCTGCAGGGCTGGGATGGCTATTCCCACACATCCCCAACTCACAGCAAAACTTAAAAATGAAAGTTGGAAGATACAGCCAGGAAACCAATGCTCAAGAAGCAACTCCAGGGTGACTCTTCCTAGAGCTATTGCTATTGAACATCTTTAAAAACATTTCCAGGGTGACTTCCTAGAGCAATTGCTGTTGAAAATCTTTAAAATTCTTCATTTCAAAATTAGCTTTTATTACACTGTCTTCCCTATTCTACCAAGACTCTAGAAAACAAAACCATTACAATTTCCAATTCTATCTTATAGCAAGTTAGAAATACACGTTTCCTCAAAGGATTCTACATGTTTCCTTGGCAATATCCTTTCCACGCCCCGTACTACTGCCCACAACAGAGAAGGCTTTTCCAACTCAACCCAACCCAACCCAACCCAACCCAACCCAACCCAACCCAAGGGCCCTGAGATAGGCCCCTAACGAATCGTCTACAAACTCTTGAGACAGGCTTGCCCTGACAAATCATCTGCAAACTCCATCTTCCATTAAAAACAGTACCGAAAATGAGCATATTACCACTTTTTAAAAATTACTGTAAAGTGGACAGTGTTCAGTTCTGTGAATTTCGGCACAAATATTCCCATAATCATCATCACACAAGCAGAACCGTCCAACAGCCCCAAACCCACTCACGGGGCCTCATAAGCATACCCTCCCATTCTCAGCAACCACCCTCTCCGTGTCCTCCCATGACTCGGGTCTATCTTTTGCGAGCGTTGTGGCAAAACACTCGCAAAATCACAATTTCCTGGGCATCGTGCTTGGAGGTGCACCCAGGGTGTCCTGTGATCAACAGCCAGGCCTCGGGGCTGCTGGGTATTTATTATTCCACATATGGCTGTGGCACATTGTAACCTGTTTTGGACAACTATAGACAGCGCTATTAACATCTGGGCACAGTTTTTCTTAAACATCAGATTCTGTTTCTCTAGGGTAAATACCCAGGATTGGGGTCACTGGGACCCACGTTTGTGTGAGTTCAGTTTTGTAAGAAACCGCCAAGCTCTCTGCACCGTGCTGAACCCCAGCATCGCACAGGAGACCCGACTGCCTGTCCTCACCAGCACCTGGGGCTGTCGAAAGACCTTAGTCAGGCGCTCCAGCAGGGGTGTGAACAAATTCACTGCGGCTTCGGTGCACATCTCGGTGCAACCAGTCATGCTGAAGGTCATTTCAGATGCTTTCGGGCCATCCTCCCGTCCTTCTCAGCGAAGCATCTGTTCAGGTCTCTTCCGCTTTTAAGTCAGGTGGTTTGTTCTCTGTCATGAGCCATGGGAGTCCTGTGCATTCTGGATACGAGTCCTTTGCCGGCTGCATGGTTCGTAGACATCTTCTCTCCATCTATCGAAAATGTGTCTCTTCAATTCCCTAGGGGTGTCTTTTATATTAGAAGTTTAATTTTGATGAGTCTTACCTACTTGTTTTCTTCCTTGATTATGGATCATGGTATGGCTAAGAGCTCTCACCCTAGGTCTCCAAAATTTCCCTTTGTTCTGCAGGTTTTGTAGTTTGGTATTTTACATTCAGGGCTATGATCCACCTTAATTTTCATACAGAAATTTCTCCCTGTTTTCACTCTTTTGCATACGGCTGTCCCATAATTCCAGCACCATTTGTTGAAAAGACTCAAATTCCACTGAACTGCTTTTGCATCTTTGGATCTGTTCTGGACTCCACTCTGTCAGCTGACCCGTGTGTGTGCATCCTGAGCATAATTTATGACTTTAGTGGCTGTCTCTGTGAAAAAAAGTAACTCTGTCTGGAAGCAAAAACTACATTAGAAGTGCTCTAAATAAGATTCTTCCTGTTGTCAGGAGAGCAAAGCCACTGCCCTAAGCAGAGGTGAGGCCTCAACAGCTCCCAGGCACAACCTTAACACACAATGGGGAAGGGAATTCATTTCAAGGGCCACAACGTGAGACCAGCATAGCCATGAAACTGCAATAATTTCACAACAGAATGAAATTCATAAAGAATTGCTCAGAAGCGTGTGATAAGTTACATAAATCACTGTTCCTTAAATTCTGACGGTTGACTAGAACAGAAATAGCTTCACGGTACAGTTCAAACAGGAGAAAGGTAGGTAGGGGTGGTTTCCACACCACACAGGGCCTGCAGGAAAGGGACACTCTTCCTCGAAACGGGAGATCCCGGGAGTGATGTGATAAGCCATGGTGAGAGGCACGGAACTGTGCAAGCCGGAGTCGCGGCCTTTGGCCCAGCACGGAGCATGTGTCCATGAACGACGAGGCTCAAATGTCAGGCCGGGGCAACCGAGGCAGTTATCAGGGGACAAGAAAACGAGCGCACGGTGGAGGCAAAGGTCTGAAATCGCGCGGCAACTTCGAGTCAAGTGGGACAAACTGACTCAAAATACAGGTTCCAAAAACCACCACAGAGAGCTGCTCCTCGGGTCTGGAAAGGCTAAGTGACTAATGCCCACACTGAGCATCTGCTCCCAGAGACGACCCTGGTGACCTAAGGCCCAGCTGCTCCGAACCCGCGCCGAACCTCAGTGAGGAACTTTGTTGGTATCTTACAGCACATTGACATGTTCCCTTAAAATCTGGTATTTCATCAACAATGCAGGCGCCAGCTTGGACTCATACACATTTCGATTAAACAAGATAATTTACACCCTGACCGTGCCAGGTAAGAGGTTTACTACAATCTTTAAACAGAGCCAGAGGCTACAGTCTGCTCCTCCACAACACCATGTCTCTACAAGTTCCATGGGTTTTTACTTTCCATGTCTTCACTTGCCTAGTGCTAGAAAGCAGATAAAAACAGAAGGAACCCAGAAACACTACTGAATGAGACTCAAATATCTTGCAGTCATCATCGAGATGAGATGTTTATTAAACAGAAATGTTCTCCCCTGTAGAAAGCAGCACACATCAACACGCACCGATAACTGTCGCCAGCATTCCAGATCATCTTCCCTTCCATGGCCACAGTGCAGGGCAATGGACCACGCACACCTGCAGACCTACGGAAAGCGGGGTGACACGGCCGATTCTTGTAGCGAGCAGGCCGGGGTGCACTCAAAGAGCATCTCTTTCCAGAGGTCTGCCATGGAAAGTTACACATTTATTCCACGAGTTAATGGCACTGCACCGAACATTTCTGTAAGAGTCTCTAAGCAAGTATTTCCTTCTGCCTACAATGGCCCGACACAAACTGAAAAAGCTCTTGGAGCTGCCAAAGACTTCAGTATCCCCTTAACTATTGTCATGCACATCCATGTGAGGAGACCACCAAACAGGGTTTGTGAGCGCAACATGGCTGTTTATTTAACCTGGGTGCAGGCGGGCTGAGTCCAAAGAGTCAGCGAAGGGAGCTAAGTGTGGGGCCGTTTTATAGGATTTGGTTAGGTAAAGGAATATTACAGTCAAATGGGGGTTGTTCTCTGGCGGGCAGGAGTGGGGGTCACAAGGTGCTCAGTGGGGGAGCTTTTTGAGCCAGGATGAGCCTGGAAAAGGAATTTCACACACACACAAAAAATCATCGCTTAAGGCAAGGACTGGCCATTTTCACTTATTTCTGGTAGAATGTTATCAGTTAAGTCCAGGCAGGGCATTTGCACTTTTGTGATTCTTCAGTTACTTCAGGCCATCTGGGGGTATATACGTGCAAGTCACAGGGAACGCGATGGCTTGGCTTGGGCTCAGACGCCTGACAACTACAGTCTTTACTTTTAAGGTGTGGGGTAAGATCATATAATCCCCATCTAAGCTCCTGATGCTGTGTGTGGCATCCAGCAACAGCACGTTCCATTCCTGGATTACATTTGACTCAAGAGTCCACAGTGAGAACGATTTCTGGTGAATGAAACACCAGGCAGGAGGGTGATTCCGCTGGGCAGCTCTTCACACACAGCCCAGGAGCTGAGGGGAGAGGAAGAGGCCCACGGGCGTCCACCGTGCTCACGCCCCCTTGGAATGCGCCCCACTCCTGGAGACCCGGACCCAAGGGAAATCTGACCTGAAAATGGGCAAACCCTCACTTTGCAGAGGGACAGGGACTCGGGGCCACAACTTGACCTCAGAGCAACACAAGTGCAGACAGCACCCCAGGACACCCTCTCCACCCAAATTCAAGGAGGAAAACCAACGCCCCGCCCCCTTGCGGAAACCCCTGGCTGCTGGAGAAGACGCCTGCCGGCGTGTGCAGCCTCACCCGTCCCACGTTCCGGGCTCAGCACCTGTGCTTCAGCCCTGGCACTGCTCGCCACACCCACAGGTGTGCCAGGAGGGGCAGGTCCTAAGGTCTCCACTGCACCAAAGCCTGCAAGGCAAAGGGGCAGCTCCCTCCAGCAGGAGTCCAGGAGCACACACTGCACCAGCGTCAAGGCATGAGAATTATCCCCTCGGTCTCCGAGTCTCCAGTCTGTTGCCCGCCACGGTCTTCTGCCAACGGCGAGGCCCAAGCTGGGCGGCACATTTGGTTCTCACCATTTCCCTTGTCAAATCAATACTGCAAACATATCCAATTCATCCTGTCACTAAAAATGAAATAATCCGCCATCTCCATCACAGATGATGCAATCAGGTTTTCATTACCGGGTTTTTGTTTTGTTTAGTTTTTTGGTTTTTTTCTATTTTGAGATGGTGTTTCTGCTCTGTCGCCCAGGGTGGAGTGCAGTGGTGCGATCTTGGCTCCCTGCAACCTCTGCCTCCCGGGTACAAGTGATTCTCCTGCCTCAGCCTCCCAAGTAGCTGGGATTACAGGTGCCTGCCACCATGCCCGGCTAATTTTCATCTTTTCAGTACAGACGGGGTTTCACCATGTTCACCAGTCTGGTCTGGAACTCCTAACCTCAGGGGATCCACCTGCCTCCTTCTCTCAAAGTGCTGGAATTACAGGCATAAGCCACCACTCCCGACCATTACTGGTGTAATTTCTAAGCCACTCTCTCACACCCACTCCCTTTTTTTTTTTTTTTTTTTTTTTTAAGAACCAGCTTTATGCCTATATTTTTTCCAAGAGAACCAGTTACCCCATTTCAAGTACAAATAAGACACAGTGTTTAAAAACCAAAAATGCCCATTTGCACAGAAGTCTCCAAATACCCATTCGATTTAAGCCTTGAGAATAAGATCAAGCTGTTGGCTGAATACAACTTCCCTTTCCATCTGTCTGCCTGTGAGTTAGACACAAGGATGAAGCCACGAGCTAGGGACATAAAGGCAGGAACCAAGGTAGCGGAGACTCCAAATAAAAGCTGGAAGACCAACACAAATGCACCACACCCTGCACACCCTCCTCTCCTTCCTTTTCAGAATTTCCAGAGGATGAAACAGGGACCTTCTCAGACTTCCCACGATGCAGGCGGCCAGAGGGGAAGGCGGCGGCAGCCTGAATGAGGCGACCGGGAAATCACATTCCACAAACAGAAATTCTCCATGTGCTTTACATCCTCTGTCTCTGAAGAACTATGCCAGGCTAACAGTCGCTAGAAAACCGCATTCAAGTGTCATTTCCCATTTCAAGCAAAGAAAACAGTGGTGGGGCATGAGGGAAAAACATAGCCATGTGTTCTGGGCTATTAAATAAGGTTTTTTCTGTTATAAACGTATAATTTTACATTCTCAGATTTCTGTATAATTGATATGCTTCCTAATTAGCAGACATAGTAATAAAAAGTGAATTCCAAGTGTAAGATCGGAGGAACCGTTCACATGGCTTCAGGTTCTGCTACTGTGTTTCAACTTAAGAAAATGGTTCTGTGTGTTGGTAACAAGGCCTGAGAGTCTGTGTGAGAGTCTGTGTGGCTGTAATCAGGGTTCGTGTTGGCTCCCTAGCAGAGGATGTTACACTGTTACATTATCTTCTACAAAAAATCCTGAAAAAATGAAGGCTGAATAGACATACACACCCTCCCAAAATAATCCAAATGTCCACTGATATGAAAAACAGATGAATTACGGCTTCCATCGTGGAATATTCTTCAGCAGTGAAAACAAACTATAGCCACAGGTGCCAACTAGGATAAAGACAACCTTTTAAACACGCTTAAAGTGAACTGACTAGGCAGAATTCCTTGATTACAGGCATCTGCTCCAAAAGGGTACTGTTATTAATCCTGTGATGTAGAATGATAGTTAGCAACCCTGTTTCGGGGCACATCTAGAAAAAAGCAAAATAATGACTACACAATTTTAAATTCTTTGTAAATTATAACTATTACTATGAAGATTCTAAAAATGTGAAAATCTTCCCAACTGTTATTGGACACGCTTCAAAATAAATACCCTGGCATTGCTTGCCATACCCACAGTTGTGCCAAAATAAATGAAAATATAGCCCAAGGTAGTAGAACTGAAACCTGAAGATGTACGAGCCGTCCCTGTCTCGCTATCTATACATCGGGTAGAAATTTAAGAGCAGGTAGTGACACTGCAATGCAAGGCTCAAACCAACTGGGTATTTGGAAACTTCTATGCAAAGTGGCATTTTTGGTTTTTAAACACGGTGTTATTTGTACTTCAAACAGGTAACTGTTTGGTTCCCTTGGAAAAAATATAGCCATAAACCTAGTTTTTTAAAAAAAATACGGGAGTGGGTATGAGAGAGAGTAGCTTAGAAATTTTAAAAGTATCAGCAGTGAGCAGTGGCTCATGCCTGTCATCCCAGCACTTTGAGAGGCAGGCCCAAGGGGCCTTTGAGGACACCGGTCTCCTCTGCTGCCTGCCTGCTGGACTGACCCCCCAGGACATTCACTGGGTTTCCACCCCGTCTCATTCAACATCCCAAGGGTGGTCTTCATCCTCGTCTGGGGCTCAGCTCTGCCCCAATTTCCTAAATCTCTGCCTTCAGAGCCTGAAAACACCCACGCCCAGGGTCACCCTAAGTCCACGTTTACCCCCAGAGAGTCCCAATTTTATGTTTTCCAGGCATCGCCTTAGTGATAATTTATCCTGTAAATTCCAACTGCCTTCACACCTCACCCCTGCTGTCTCCCAGCAGAACCCACTCAGATGCACATGCCCCAGACCCACACCCAGGTCTGTACATGCTGCCCTGCTCTACCCATGTGGGGACCACCTCTCTTTCTTGAGGAATCAGCTGGCGATCATCTCCTTGTGGAGGGCTGCCCTGACTTCCAACTCTCTCCAGCAAAGGCAGAAGCCATCCTCGGTACTTCCCCAAAACTCAGGCCAAGTATGAAGATGGCGCAGATGCTAGCTGTGCCTGGGATGCCATGGGCAGGGTCCCCAGATGCTCTGCACATGGCCCGGGGCACCGCCTGAACACAGCAAGTGCTGAAGAAATAAAACTGACGTGCACTGACCTCTGATAGGGCCTCCTTCACCATCCACATCTGTCTCCCCTCTGGACAGTAAAATCCACAAGACACGGAGGGCTTGTCTCACTCATCTTCAAACTCCCAGGGTCACCCTGGTAGGTAAAGGGGACTCAAATGTCTTCTGAAGGAAGCGACTGGTTAGCTGCCAAGTTAAAGGGCCTCTGAAATTCAGAGCTCTGCATAGCAGTCCAGCACACTTTATTATGAATGACTCCAACCACAGCAGAAGTGGCCGTGGAACCAGTGCTAACCAATTCAGGGTTTGTTCACTGTTTCTCAGTTCATTATCACAACGCATTCTCACAGAGCAGCTGCGCACAGATCCTCAGGCATCTACACAGAGTGGGACGATGGCGCCAAGTCACGTCAACGTCCTGTTGCAGACTGGGAGACAGCAGTCAGACACGGACCCAGGTAGAGCACAGACCTCGCGTTAAATCGGCTCCGTGTAAACAGCACTCCCTGCCAGGCCCTTTCCTATCTGCACAGCTTCTACAAATTCAACTCTCGCACCTGACACCTAAGAATACTGCACACCCCCATGTGAATCCCCTACTCACCTCCCAAAATGACCCGGCATGGCCGAGTACAAAAAATTTCAACATAAGGGAACTGGAGGGCATGTGGGGCTTTCTCGAGTCCCTGCTGCCTCTTGATGGGAGGGCCCAATGCTTCACACCCCTAGTGAAGGGCGGGTCTCTTCGGCCCCCAGGCTTTGACCTGGAGCTTAAATCAGCATTAACTAATTTCACTTTCCAGGACCAACTTCAAAGGCCTGCAAAGCCAGAGAAGGGAGAGGAGATGGAACACGCCCTCACCTCAGATCTGCTGCAAGCACACACTTCTCAGATGCGTCCAAAGGTGCACAGCGTGTCCGATGCCTGTTTCACATCCACCGACCTGCAGGTCTTCTATGTGGCATCAGCCTCCTGGGCACTGGGAACAAGAGGTATAATGGCAAGTCCCTTCTGCAGCAAAGCTGAGGCAAAGGGACCCAACACATTGGAACTGACCTTTTTCTGACAGTCTCAAAACAGAAGGAAAATACTGTACAGTCAACTCCCCCTCACGCAGGTTTATTTACCTGTGACTCCGAGGCCATGACAGAGAACTTCAGGTTCTTACCGATTCCCATTTTCCCCATCCAGGAAGCCTTTGTTTTTAACATCGTACGAACTTGCCATTTTGTAGGCCAAAAACAGCAAATATCGGCAGTTTCCTACAGTTCAACTGAATAAAATATGATCATGGCCTTTTGTGAAACCATGAAGAAAAGGTGGATATCTCAATATGTGTTTCCAGACTGGCTTTGTTCCTGAAGCGGTAACTCTGTTCACTCAGGATATTAGACACTGAAGAATAAACATCAATATCCCACCAAGAAAACCAAAGGAATGAAATAATTTTGCATCCACCTTGGAACCTTTTTAGGACAAGGCAGGACACAAACTTCTAAAAAGCTGCAATTGTCCCTCTGTATACACAGGGACATGGATTCCAGAACACGCCCCGAGTTTACCCAAATCTACGTATCCACAGGACCCCACGGCCACCCTATGGAACCACATGTAGGAAACGTCGGCCCTCCACAAAGCCAGGTTTTTTCAGTAAGGGTTTGGTTGGAAAAAAAATTAACATAAGTGATCCTTCAAAGCTCAAAACCCATGTTGTTCAGGGTCAGCTGCATTTATTACTTGTGTCATATCTGAGGCCTGAAAGCCATCATTCTCGATACCTTAATGTGACGGTTAACAAACTAACTGTTCCGATTAGAAAGAGGAAAAAGCTTATTTTTAAGCTGACAATGAGAGTGGATGCGGCTACGGTGAACGGAGAACAGACCTAAGCAAGCACCAAGGCTGGGGTGACTGCCTGTGCTCAGACCCACCAGGGCCTGTTCTTCCATCTCCCTCTGCTGAAAGGGATAACCTCCTTCTCCCCCACGACTAAAGGGCCTTTTTAAAATATTCACACGAGAAGTGCTATGAAAAGCTGAAAGGTCACAGATAACATTTTTAAAAATAAACATTAACGTAAGCATTTAATTTTCGTATAAGGAGTAAGGAAAGGATCCAGTTTCAGCTTTCTACTTATGGCTAGCCAATTTTCCCAGCACCATTTATTAAATAGTGAATCCTTTCCCCATTTCTTGTTTCTCTCAGGTTTGTCAAAGATCAGATGGCTGTAAATGTGTGGTATTATTTCTGAGGACTCTGTTCTGTTCCATTGGTCTATATCTCTGTTTTGGTACCAGTACCATGCTGTTTTGGTTACTGTAGCCTTGTAGTATAGTTTGAAGTCAGGTAGCGTGATGCCTCCAGCTTTGTTCTTTTGGCTTAGGATTGTCTTGGAGATGCGGGCTCTTTTTTGGTTCCATATGAACTTTAAAGCAGTTTTTTCATACGAAAATTAATTCAAGATGGATTAGAGACTTAAATGTTAGACCTAGTACCATAAAAATCCTAGAGGAAAACCTAGGTAGTACCATTCAGGACATAGGCATGGGCAAAGATTTCATGTCTAAAACACCAAAAGCAATGGCAGCAAAAGCCAAAATTGACAAATGGGATCTCATTAAATTAAAGAGCTTCTGCACAGCAAAAGAAACTACCATCAGAGTGAACAGGCAACCTACAGAATGGGAGAAAATTTTTGCAATCTACTCATCTGACAAAGGGCTAATATCCAGAACCTACAAAGAACTCAAACAAATTTACAAGAAAAAAACAAACAACCCCATCAAAAAGTGGGCAAAGGATATGAACAGACATTTCTCAAAAGAAGACATTCATACAGCCAACAGACACATGAAAAAATGCTCATCATCACTGGCCATCAGAGAAATGCAAATCAAAACCACAATGAGATACCATCTCACACCAGTTAGAATGGCGATCATTAAAAAGTCAGGAAACAACAGGTGCTGGAGAGGATGTGGAGAAATAGGAACACTTTTATACTGTTGGTGGGATTGTAAACCAGTTCAACCATTATGGAAAACAGTATGGCGATTCCTCAAGGATCTAGAACTAGATGTACCATATGACCCAGCCATCCCATTACTGGGTATATACCCAAAGGATTATAAATTATGCTGCTATAAAGACACATGCACACGTATGTTTATTGCGGCACTATTCACAATAGCAAAGACTTGGAATCAACCCAAATGTCCATCAGTGACAGACTGGATTAAGAAAATGTGGCACATATACACCATGGAATACTATGCAGCCATCAAAAAGGATGAGTTTGTGTCCTTTGTAGGGACATGGATGCAGCTGGAAACCATCCTTCTTAGCAAACTATCACAAGAAGAGAAAACCAAACACCGCATGTTCTCACTCATAGGTGGGAACTGAACAATAAGATCACTTGGACTCGGGAAGGGGAACATCACACACCGGGGCCTATCATGGGGGTGGGGGAGGGATTGCATTGGGAGTTATACCCGATGTAAATGACGAGTTGATGGGTGCAGCACACCAACAAGGCACAAGTATACATATGTAACAAACCTGCACGTTATGCACATGTACCCTAGAACTTAAAGTATAATAATAATAAATTAAAAAAAAAAAAAACGTAAGCATTTAACAAGCCCATTACGATTTAAAGGAAAAAAAAAAAACGGTATTAAGTTCCTGGGTGCAGGGGCTCATGGCCGTAATCCCAGCACTTTGGGTGGCCGAGGTGGGCGCATCACCTGAAGTCAAGAGTTTAAGACCAGCCTGGCCAACATGGTGAAACCCCTTCTCTAACGAAAATACGAAAATTAGCCAGGCATGGTGGCGGAAGCCTGTAGCCCCAGTTACTTGGGAGGCTGAGGGAGGAGAATCACTTGAAGCCGGGAGGGAGAGTTTGCAATGAGCCAAGATCGTGCCATTGCACGTCAGCCTGGGCGTTGAGTGTGAAACTCCATCCCAAAAAGAAAAAAAATATAAAGTTTTCCTTCCAATGAACCTATCATTCAGCCACCGAGGTATCCTATAGCTACTTATTCAGCCATGAGATACACCACAGGCGATATAGGCGAACAGGACACAGTTCTTCCCTGAAAGAAGGCTGCACCCTCAACAGAAGGGAGGCACATACTCCGAATGGAATCGGCATAGGGAACAGATGCTGCTGCAGGTGGAACTGGCTGCACAGAGCACCCACTCAAGTGTCTGAGAAACGAGGAGCCGTTGGTGCCATCACCTTCCATACTTGAGCTGGGGCAGTGGGGAGCCTGTCATCACCAAGGACAAAAAGCCCCAGAACCACACAACGAGCTTACAAACTCACCGAGGCGATGACTGAGCAATGTGTGTGGAGTGATGCGAACACGCAGATGTCAGGGCCACGCGCGGCGTTGGTTTTGTGCATCAACCTGAGCGTGCCCGGGGTGCCCAGATGGCTGGTTCTGCATTATTTCTGTGTGAGATGCATGTTTGCCTCTGGACTGAGTGGAGACCCATCCTCGCCGGTGTGGGGGGCACCACCCTATCCACCCAGGGCCCGAGTAAAACAGCAAGGCGGGGAAAACTGGGTTCACTCCACCTGTCTGGCTGATGGGCCAGTGACATCTGTCTTCTGCAGCCCGTGCTTCTGGGTCTCAGCTCCTCAGACCACGGTGGGATCTGCACCCTCCGCTTCTCAAGTCTTCAAGCCACACCCTCCCAGGACTCTAGCTTGCAGCCTGTGGGTCCTGGGGCTTCTTGGACTCTGTAGCCCCTGCAGCAAGCCTCGCCCTGGAGACACACGCACACCCGGCTGGCTGTCTCTCTGGAAGCCCTGACTAAAAGCCGCCCCTAAAAGTGGTCTTCAGAATTTCTTTCTAGCCCTAAGATCCCAGCGCCCCTCCTACAATTCTAGGCGGAAAGGTGAACGGAGACCAATGGACAGAGGTGTGTGCGAGGACACGCCAGGCAGCAGCACTGGGCAGGAGGGCACTAACGCTCACTAAGCAAAGAATCAATGTTGCTTGCCACAAAAATGAGAGCAGTAAAGATTTCTTCAAACAGAAATGAGTTTGTATCATGATTTGCTCTTAATACATAAGGAAGCGTAAAAGTAGGCCTATTAACAATTACATAAGTCTTTAGAGGCCCTTGAACTACTTCTGCCCCGAGTCCTTCCCTTGCTATTGATGGAAATATGGGAGAAACCAGGAGGTCTGAGCGTGGACCTGGCCGTGCTCCCAGGGGCCGAGGAAAGCACCCATCTGTCCAGTCTTCCCTCCACCCCGCGGTTCCCTCTTACCCAGACTCTTGGGCTGAGGCGGCTCATGCACTCAACAGCGCCATCATTAAACGTTTAGCTTCGCATCACGAGGGCCTCCTCTGGCCTCTTCTGACCACTCCTGAACCTCCAGTCAGCATTAGTCTGCAGGACACGCGTGGACAAAGTTGATGGATCACGGCCTCCAACGAGGAAGGTGCCAGGCAAGGAGTCGGAGAGCCGGGGATGGAGCAGCCCTCACCCAGGGAGGCGAAGGCCAACAGCGGCCACCACCGAGGACCTCCCTTCCCACCCTGAGGGCAGCTCACCCAGGGAAGCGAAGGCTGACGCCGGCCACCACTGAGGGCCTCGAGGGCTCTCCCCACCCCGAAGGCGGCTGCGATCACATTTTCCCATCGCACCAAGAGACCCCTGTATTGAGCACAAACCTTTCCAACCTTCGAATCAATAAGGAATCACAACACAGACATTCCCTCAATCCAAATGGCCAGCCCACAAAACAGACATGCAATCATACACATTTCCTGTGGGAAAATCAGTCAGTCTCTGGGGCCTCGCGCCAGGGGTGGGGGAGCATCATGGGGAGACGCCCCAGCCCCAGCCTGGCTCCTCCCTCTATAGCTCCTTTTCCCTCCTCTTCCCCCCGCCCCTTCCCACCCCCTCCTAGCCTCAGAGGCTCCTTCCTCAAATTCTTTCCCCTTGATGAAGTCATTCATGCCCAAAATACAAGGCAAAGTCATGGGGGCTCAAGAGAAAATCCATACCGTGGCCCGCGTTTTAGATTCTCATAAGTTTGAGAATAACCAAGCAAGAATCTTTGGCATCTGAATGGTCTGAAGGATTCTGAGCTCAATGTCCTGCACTGGCCCGGAGTGGATCATGGGTGTCTCGGACATCTTCACAACTCTACACCAGTTATTTTGAAACACACCAGCAGAATAGAACCATGTGAATAGCTGCTTCTCAGTTAAAAGTAGGAAAAGACTCCAAAAGCTGCCCTCAAGGAACATCCTTCCCACCAGGAGTTTTCTGCATCGGGCCCTTCAGGCACAGGCAAGGCCCCTGGGCCCAACTCCCTCATCCCTGCGTCATAAAGCAGCAAAGACAGTGGGGAAAAAAGCAAGTGAAGGAGTCAGTCCCGTACAAAACGGGCTCCAGAAGCCACAGCTACTCTCCCAGTGTGGGAGCCAAGTTCAGAGACCTGGAAACACCAGCATTCCCAGGGAGGAAGGCAGAACAATGCCATTTCCCCCTAGTTTAGGGAGACACCACCCCACGTCCTCTGGCCTTAAAAGAGGAGAGACTTCACATAAATGATTTCAATGACTCCACCACACACAGAAAGTGGGCTGAGGGCTAACACAACCATATAAATGCCTGGCAAAAACACACTAAATGAACACACAGATAAGCAAGGTTCTCCTGTTATCCACCAAATATTCAGAAACAAATCCAGTAAGCAATCTTTTTGCAATCAAAAGACCAATTCAGAGGTGCAGATTAAAAATAAACATACAACTGAACCCTTAATACACCAAGAACCAAATTCCACGGAAGTGTTATCACATCACCACCTCCCAGCTGAAGGAAGCAGCACTGGCCACTGACCAGCTGTTCACTCGTGGATCAGTGAACGAAAGGCAGTGCTGTCCAGGACAATGATGAGATGTTAACCTGAAAAGGGCAAAATTGCAGAGGCTGGAGGGACCTTCCAGGTAACCCGTCCCCCTCAGTGGACAGAGGACCCCCGTGGGACCACAGAGCCCAGAGCTCCAGTGTGTTCGGGGCAAGGACTCAACTGCAACCCTGATGATGTCCGAACGCCTTCTGCCCTTCTGTGTCTCTGCCCCACTAACAGGGAATCCGTGAATGCTAAGGAAATGTAACGCATTTTACAATACATGTAGATTTTTAGCAAATTAAAGATAAACAGTGACAAACTTTGAGAATTAACTAAAATATAGTTCAGTGAATGCCCAAACTCAAAGCTAGTCTCCAAGAGGTGATAAGCTGTGTGTGGTGGTTAACGCCTGTAAATCCCAGCAGTTGGGGAGGCTGACGCAGGAGAATCACTTGAGCCTAGAAAGTTGGGGTTGCAGTGAGCTGTCATTGCACTACTGCACCCAGCCTGAGAAACAGAGTGAGACTGTCAAAAACAAACAAACAAAAACAAATTAAAGGAGTTCAAATGAACTCGCCCATACCCTTTAAATTTTCATTTGGGTACATGGGGTGATCTAGTTCCTTTTTCCCTTGCAATACATGAATAATCTAATAATTAAATATAAACTAACAATTACATGGGAAAATTTAATTATTTTCCCATTTCATTATTCCCTATCTCAGGGAAAAAGTTAAAAGTATTCCCTATTTCAGGGAAAAAGCTAAAAATCATTTTAAACCTTCCTTCCACAAAACAGTATACTCAGTCATCTCTATCTGCTTTATCATGTGGAATTCCGCTTCACATGTCTACAATACGGTTTTTGTTAAACAGCATTTATGTAGACAGGCGAGAGAAAGAAACACTTGGTCTATGTAGAAGCAGCAGAAGACACGTTTTAACAGAAAAGGGAGAAGATACCACCGTGTGAATCTGGAAATTCTGTTCTCATCTTGTCCACACACACAGAAAACACCCAAGCACGTGCCTAGTGTCCAACAGGAGCACAGAAAGGACAGGGTTCCTCCAGTTGTTTAATGACCAGCCCCACTTGTCACCGCCACATAACAAAATCCGCACGGCAACTTCAGCACGTTTCATTCACGATTCCACGGAAATCAGGCTGAAGAACATACAGATGTTTTGCCCACATTTAAAAATCCAAGTGTGGGACTCATAGAAATAAAACACATTATGGGTTCACTTAACTTTTCCAAATTTTTACTAGGAGAAACCTATAAAGTTCTTGTCAGTTACATCCTTAAGTTTTTCAGTAATTTTTAAATGCGAAGGTCAGGCAAGACTTGTAAAGAGGTACACACATACGGCCCAGCGTGGTGGCTCACACCTATAATCCCAGCACTTTGGGAGGCCGAGGTGGGCAGATCACGAGGTCAGGAAACCGAGACCATCCTGGCTAACACGGTGAAACCCCGTCTCTACTAAAAATACAAACAATTAGCCAGGCGTGGTGGCGGGTGCCTGTAGTCCCAGCTACTTGGGAGGCTGAGGCTGGAGAATTGCATGAACCCGGGAGGCAGAGCTTGCAGTGAGCTGAGATCTCACCACCGCACTCCAGCCTGGGTGACAGAGGGAAACTGTCTCAAAAAAAAAAAAAAAAAAAAAAAGGAGGTACACACATACATGCCATGTTCTTCTCTCAAAGAGACGGGCCCTTTTTTAAGATTCCAGAAGTAAATGTGGTTGTCACCCTGCTTTTGAGAGGATGGGCTGTGTTTTAAGCATGAACAGACTTTCCTCCATGCACCAAGGATGCACCATGGGGGCAGTGCTGCCGCCGCCTCCCCAGTCTCTGCTCAGGGTGGGGCAAGGGGAGCTCCGTTGTCTCCTGTATACACCGTCAACAGGCCAGGTGCTCAGGAGGCGGCTTCCAGGACTCGCTGTAGGCATTCGTCAGCAGGGCAGGCAGTGCCTCGTGCTGGTGGGCATCCAGCAGTAAGGGAGTCTTGCACTTCACTCCCTGGGCCCAGCCGCAGATAGAGGGGAAAGAGACACCTGTATCGTAACTCATGTGTATTTATAGACACACAGAGACTCTGCAGTGCAAGGTGCAGAACTAGAAGGAATCATGTAAATAAGAGGGAAGACATTTGGTTACGACTGGCAGAGCCACCTCAAGCCTCAGCACTTCCTGCCGGAGCCCTCACTGACCAGACTCCTCCAGGGTCACTGCCACTGCCTTGCCCAGCTCATGACAGGGCAGACAGTGACAGAGCCTCAGAACAACCTTCCACTCCTTCCTCACCAGCCCAGGGGATGAGCTGTTCATGAGTGTCCCAAAGCCTGAATGCGGGAACACAGAGGTGACTGAGCAGAAAGGGGGACAGCCACAATGGCCGCGGGTGTGCAGATATTGCGGGGCACCCCAGCAGCCCTTTCCGTCTTAAAGAGGATGGCCACGGGTGTGCTGATGCTCCCGCGTGACCCAGCCGTCCTCTCCACCTTATAGGGGAATGGCCACGGGTGTGCGGATATTCCCGGGTGCCCCAGAGCCCTTTTCACCTTAAGGAGATTTTCACAGTCTCATATCAGTCTCCAAACTATTCAGTGAGGTTGGAGGAGTATCACTGTGGACCAACACTGATTGGCACCAAGTAAGGGCGATTTTATAACCATGTCTCAACCATGAAACAATCAGGTCTTTGGCCATCTGGTCTAAGCTTTTTCTGTAACAAAGTTGGATAATTTAGTTGAACTTTGGTTTTCCAAAGCTTGTTACAGAAACCACATCTTCCTAGGTGTGGCTCTGTGGTGTCACGTGCACACTTCAGTAGCCAGGCTTGCCAAGACTCACGGCACGTTACACGTTCACCTGAGAAGGCTGCTGAATCACTGAGGGCTCTGGCGTGCTCTGAAATGAATTTGCCACTTCAGCCTACACTCTACTCCCTTGTTTGGTTAAAGAAACCCAAAAAGCAGAATTTGTTTTGGCCAATCGCCTGCTGACCCAACTGCAGAGGTTTTAATTAGAGTACTTTCATTGCATCATAGAAAGCAAAGTCGTATAGATCAACTCATTATTACCACTCCAAAGGTTTAGTAAATCTCCAGATAATCAGGCAAACATTTTAAGAAGCTACATTAAGGTTTACAATACTCAAAATTTAAAACTACATCCATGCTTCCAAAAACCACCATTCCCATTTTAGATGGCCAAATGCATATGAGAAAGAAAGAAACGTGCTGAGCGCATTTTTTGGGTAATCTTATGGAGAAACTGCCACTTTAAAAATGGCTCTAGTTCCTGGCTCCAGATGGGTGTGCTGGGTTGCCTCACTCAATTTCAACTCCACCTGAAGCTGGGACACTAGAAATCCATTCCCAGACTCCAGGGCACCAGAATTCCCACTTCTGGAAACAGCCTGGAATGCAGACCTGTAGCAGAGAATTCTTTCCTGCCCACCCTAACCGTCCTCTGTGGAAGGCGACAGTCAAAGACAAGTCCACCCCCCTAGTCGCAACTGCACCACGAAGAACCATTTCAAGGTGGGAAGTGATTGATCAGTGGGAACAGGCAGTTTAGCTAATCACTTATAAGGCTGAGAAGTGGGGTTTGAAGGCCTGTATCTGGTCTTGTCCTCGGTAAATGGTCATCCGCCAGTCAGCCTAAGCCACATGGGAAGGGGCTTCTTGCAGTAAAAGTGGGGGCGCTGTTGTGGGGAGGGGGAATGTCTTAACAATCACTGTTTTACAGGATCACAGGGCTCAGACAATGTTCAGTATTGTCACACACCAAGGTTTTTACAGTCTGAAGAAAACTACAGTCCTAAGGTGTCAGTTCTCAAAGCCCTTAAGTTCCTCCTGCTAAGATTCCCAGAGAGTCTCCACTTCTTGCACCGAACCCCAACTTACACAGGCACCTGCGTCTTCCTCCTGCAGCAAATGCAGATAAGAAGCTGTGGCTCTGCTGCAGTAATGATGCCATGCAACCCTAACACTACAGCAGAGCAATGGCTCTGGCCTGAATGTCCCCAAAACCTCATGCTGAAACCATCTCCGAAGGGATACATTAAGAGGTGGGGCCTTTGGGAAGTCCTGCTCTCAGGACTGGGGTTGGTGTCCTTGTTGGGAGGCCTAGAGGAGCCCTCCTGCTCCTCCACCACGTGAGTTCTGACGAGACGACCGCTGCCACGCAACACCTGTTGAGATGCTGCCGTCTGTGAGCCACAGGCCCTGGGGCACCAGATGTGCAGGTGCCTTGACCTTGGACTGCCTTGACCTTGGACTTTCCAGCTTCCAGAGCTGTGAGCAATAAATGTCTCTTTACAAATCACCCAATCGACAGCAGCCGGACAGAGACAGTAATGTCACAACATGAGTCACTTTCTCAGTGGGCCAGAGGACTCCCCATGAGCCACCACTGTAAAGCAAGAACTCCCTGGAGGATGGAAAGGGGTTCACAAGGAATTCTACCCAGCACCAGGGTGTCTGTCCTTTCTTGCAGGAAGACAGCTGAGCCATGGCAGGAAACTACAGGGTGGGTGGGGCTGGACAGTAATGTGTCACCTGCTCATCTAAGCCTCAGTCTCCTGCCTCTCATCACGACAGTGGGGGTAACACCCCCCTCACCTGAGCTGTTGGGTGAGGTAAGAGTGCTGGGTGATTAACAATTGTTAGTTCCACAGAAATAAGGCAAAGAATCTGCCCCATGTCTTATAAAACCAAATCAACCCAGGAATTCCACATCACTACTAATTTGCATGGGAAAATACCAGATTCTCCTAAGTTCTGGCATGTCATTTGTATTAATAAAGTTTGCAGAGTTTTCACATACTAAGTATATAAAACAGGAAAATAAATCATGCAATTTGGAGGCTGAAGCAGGAGACTCACTTGAGCACAGGCGGCGGAGGTTGCAGTGAGCCGAGGCCTCGCCACTGTACTCCAGTCTGGGTGACAGAACGAGACTCCATCTCAAAAAATAAAAAAAAAAAAAAAGATTTTGCTGCTTCATACTAGTAAAGTGGGCAGACTCTACATGCCAACTCTTATTCAAAGGTCGCCTAACACTGACTCAGGAACTCTGGCCCTGATGTGCTTGGAGTTTTAATCCTAACAGTGTTAAAGACCACTCCCCCAGGAGCTCTGAACAAGTACTCCAGGTACACGCTGAACAAGACCACACACTCTGACCGAAATCTAACTTCCCAGACCCAAACTACAGAACCACAGAAGACACTGCTTCTGTCCAACTTTGTGTTCTGCCATCGTTTGTGTCCATTATTTCCTACAAACCATCTCATTAGAATTTAGGGCACACAAAAGGCCAATACAACAGGGTTACTTTTCAAAGGTTTGGAGGTGAAGAACAGATACAATGCATTAGCTTCCTATTGCTGCTGCAACAAATTACCACAAATGCAAACCTCCTCTCAGCCCTGGAAGTCAGGAGTCCCAGGGCTGAAGTCAAGGGGTCAGTAGCTTGTATTCCTGCCTGGAGTCTCCCAATTCATAGAAGCCACCATGCAGCTTGACTCACAGCCCCACACCCCTCCTACCACTGCCCCGGCCTCAGCCCTGCACCCCTCCGGACCCTGCCCCTGCCCCACACTCGCCCTCACCCCCACAGCCCTCTGGCCTCTATCTCGTCCTCAGGTCTCCTCCTCTGAGGCAGACCCTCGTACTGCCTTCTCAAAAGGCACATGTGAAGACACTGGACCCACCTGGACAACCCAGGGTCCTCTCCCATCTCACTGTCCGTTACACTCACATCTGCAAAGCCTCTTTTGCCATGGAAACTTCATTATACTAACAATCATTTAACAAGTCCATTATAGTGATGTGAAAATTGGCATTGTTTTCCTCCTAATGAACAGATCAGTCACCCATGTAACCTATAAATATTTGACTATTAAATATACAATACTGTAGGAGACAGAGATGAGGAAGACGGTTCCTCCCTCAAAGACGACTGGACCCTAGACGGAGGGATAAACATTCTGAACAGAATCAACATAACTCAACATTTGAGTCGGAGAGGTCAAGCAATAAGACGTTCAAAGAAGCAACCAGAAAGTATGTACTGTGCCTGTAGTTCACATCTGCGCCTGGCGTCATGAGCACGAGCATGCGGACACGCACACAGGGCCCAAGTGTAAGATCAAATATAAGGAGCTTTCCACTGTAGTGTTTAACTAGATCTTATTACAAAATAGCCTCCTGATTTTTATCCAAAAAGTTCTCTGTAATTAAGGAAATTAATTTTCCCCTAAAAGGCATTTCTCTAGCTATCGTTCCATATAAACTAAATGGGCATATTAAAGAAAAAAGACAAGGCCGGGCGCGGTGGCTCAAGCCTGTAATCCCAGCACTTTGGGAGGCCGAGACGGGCGGATCACGAGGTCAGGAGATCGAGACCATCCTGGCTAACACGGTGAAACCCCGTCTCTATTAAGAAATACAAAAAACTAGCCGGGCGAGGTGGCGGGCGCCTGTAGTCCCAGCTACTCGGGAGGCTGAGGCCGGAGAATGGCGTAAACCCGGGAGGCGGAGCTTGCAGTGAGCTGAGATCCGGCCACTGCACTCCAGCCTGGGTGACAGAGCGAGACTCCGTCTCAAAAAAAAAAAAAAAAAAAAGAAAAAAGACAAATGTTTGACTTCGGGGGTTTGCCTACGACTTGAATAAGCATGATTTTCTTCTGGCCAAGCAGGGAGCAGCTGGACCAGACTGGAGGGAAGGAAGAACAAATTTCCACTCTGACCTCAGTTGGGCACCATAGTCTTCCCTGTCAGAATGTGGGTGTGGTGCTTCCCACACACCAGCCTCTGACGAAACTCAGCCCAAGGGTGTGGGAAAAGGCTGTCTACTTCTGAAAAATCTACAAAGTGCAGACACATCAAAAGCTTCAGAAGACTGTAAAGGGCCAAGGAGACCACTACACCCTTGGAGTTTACAGAAAATGGTCAGCATCACACGTGCCTGAGGTCCAGGGTCAGCTCCCGGCTGCCGCGACGCCGTGAACGCAGCCCTGGCTTCCCCTCTGATGCAGAGAGCTGGTCACTCCGCCGGCAGCACTCAGAGCTCAGAACATTCTAGAGGAAAGCAACGTGTCCCTTTTAAAATGGGGAACCGGGGCAGCACAACTGAAGATCTACGACTGTCTCAACTACTGGGTTTCGGGGTAGCATTAGGAAATCGTGAGAATCCAAATCTCAATTTCATACAGATTCCAGATTCACTGCAGGTTCCAGAATTTCCTGAGACATTCTTCCAATTTATCAGTCAGGATTCCCTTGCCAAAGCTAATAAAGTCTACATTCCTTACGGAAAACCCACCATAAGCACCACCACAAATAAGATCAACTGACTGACGCCCGCCCTTCGCACCAAACATAGAAACTGTTACTCACACAAGACTGTGCTGGAGGCAGCTCTCAGCTGAAGCCGAATCCGTGAGACTTCATTATCCCCCATTTTGGATCGAGTGTGAAGACTGTCAGCAAACCAGGGCCCCAGTGTAAAGCAGAGAACAGATCCTCTGATGCCTGCCTGAACATTTCCTTCCCACCTCTGTCTTGGATATTGAACACCCTCAGAGCTACTGAGTCACCCACATTTGCAGGTCATTTATCCAGCCACCAGGATAACACAATTATGCGATAAAAATGCCTTCTCAGGGCTTTGTCATACTCAACAAGGCAGCTCAGAAGGCTAGGTAAGCGCAAGAAAGGGGGAAGCGTCCTCCAAACAGACAAAAACCAAGGAAAACCGTGCAGAGACTCGAGAGAGAGAGCAGAAACACAGCCCGCTGTAGCCTTTCAGGTCCTGCTGGCCGCAGCCCTGCGTTAGGTGGCACCATTTCCACAGATGCATCCTGCTGGGCCCACTTGAAAGGTCCCGCTTGCGAGACACTCACCCCCACTTCCAGCTCCTGCAAGACCCGCTGCAGCCCCACTCCATCCTGGGGGCCGACTGTGCAAGTCTTCCCTGCGAGACCCCTCAGAGCCTACTCAGTGTCTGAGACTGGGAAGCACCAAGGATCCAGAAAGGCACAATCCCGTTCTCCTCGTGCTGCCTTCTGGGTTCCAAGTTGTCTAACGAGTCCTGCATAAACCCCGGGCTGGGGAGCCAGCCAGGGCCCAGCAGCACCCAGCTCATGCGCTCCACTCACCCCACAGAGGACCACGGAGGCCCCAGCACGCTCTGTCCGCGGGGCAAGACACCAGAAACAGCCACAGTTCAGGGTTCTGCCACTCGCCCCGCTGCCGTCATTACCTCCTGGGATATGAATTCTCATTGGTTGCAAAGGTGATCCCACAGCTCCGCTGCCTTAATTACCTGCTGGGATCTGAAATTGTATTGGTTGGAAAGGGGATCTCATTGCTCAAGCACTCCCTGCTGCCTCCTTGCAAACAACATAAAAAATCCAAAACCCCTTGTAAAGAACGTTTACTATAACCTCAAAACAAGACACATCCCGAGACCAAGGAAGATACACACGCACATCTGACACCCGGTGGACGTCAGTGACCGACGTCACGGCTTCCGTGTGGCGTGTGAAGCAGGAGGCCTGTCACGGTGACTCAGGCTGGGGTCTGAATGGGGGTCTTCCAAGCAACTAGGCAACCAGGACGCACACCCCAAAACCCAAGTCCCCGCACTCATGTACCTGGCAGAAATGCTGCGTGGCCATCGACACCAGTTGTGAACCAAGACCGATCTGTGTCCTGTGGCCCTCACAACGTCCGTACATGCCTGGGCCCAGCAGAGGCCCGCACGGCACCCTCCTCGCCTCCAGTGGGGCTCTCTCCTGCCAAAGGGGATGGCCCTGAAGTCCGTTGAGATTTCCAAAGCTCTACAAAGTCGTGCTTCCTCCTGCTTGTTCAGAAGGCCTAAAGCCCTGAAGACACCAGTGAGAATTGACCTAGCCTCTTAAGGCAGCTCAAATACCTAAACACAGGAACGCTGGACCTCTCTGCCCTCGAGAGCAGCCGATAACACACTGGGCTAAGCAGAAGGTACAGATGTCACATCCAGAAGCCAGTGGCGCTCAAGATTGCATTCCAGGAGCCGCCCATGTGAGTCCCTCCAAGGCTTCCAAGTCCCACTTGATTGTTTTCATCGTATCTCTATAACATCAGAGACATTATATCTCACGGTATCTATGAGATCGTCTCCACTTTTATGAGCACATATGCTCCCTGACTTACCATGGGATGAAACTGTTCCAATAAACCCAGCGTAAGCTGAAAATATCCTAAATAGAAAGTGCATTTGACATCATAGTTTCAACTTACAACGGGTTCATCCAGAGGCAGCCCATCTTGGGCCAAACAATGCACTGAGTGTGACTAGTTCACACCATCACAAGGTTGAAAAAAAAAATCAGATATGTAACAATTGGGAGCCAGGGACCCTCTGTATTGGGGCTCCTGTCTTCAGAGACAACAGAAACCTCTTCTTAGACAAGAATCACAATTTATAATCCTCAAAATGTTAAACTTAGTTTAACAATCTAGACGTTCAAACAAAGCCAAAGTAGGCCCACAAGGCCGTTTGTGCCCTTCACTAAGACGCACGACTCTATAATAACCCTCACCACAGCCCCTCAGGGTGGGTCCCAGAGGCAGTTGAGGCTTGTGGCTACGGACACTAACGAAACCAAAATCAGAGTACGCAGGTGCAGTCAAGTCATATGACTTCTCCACTAGCATATGCACAAATGTTCATCAGCAAATCTCATCTTCGCTTTACCTCCCTCCCATGACCTAAAAAGGAGTCCACCACACACACCCATACACACACACACCACTTCAAAAACATAATTAGTACTTGCATTCAATTCTGGGCATTCGGAATAGACCTAATGGGTGATTAAATCTCTCCTCCAACCCATTGCTTAGTCTTCTTAGAGGATGAAGGATTTTGCATAACACAAGTCAACATATAAAAGATCTGCTATAGAAACAGACTTTCAAGTGGTCCTCATTAGAGTGATTCAACTAATATACAAAGGACCCAACACACAGCACAGTGTATATTAGAAGAATGATTAATTTGTTCCCCTAAAAATCCTAATATCTACACAGAAAAAATACCCAATACACATTTTATCATTCTTTACCAGTATAGTCATACAAAGGAGTATCACAAAAGCAAAAGAACAGATTTGGTTTGACTCACAGTTCTAAGTTTAATATAAAATTGCTAAAACCACCAAGACAAACATGACTATGAAATATTTAACGATCTTCACCTAAATTCAAGTCACCATTCAACCACCAATACCTCTGCTCTCCTTACGGGAACTTTCCAAAAGTAAATTCTGGAATTAACAGGACAAAATTTTCTGGTGATAGAAATTAGGAAGAAATTGGTTGAAGGCCGTTCCTTGGCTGTCAAACTTTTTCTCAATAATATTTTGTAAAAGAAAAGCGTCAAACAGATCTTTACATTAACTTACAATCTATCAAGCAATACTGGAGCAAGCTTTAAATATTAGCCACATTCTGTCAGGGCTGACTAACATTAAATCAGTATCAGTCTCATGTCTTGTAGGATCCACAGCTCATCTTCTTAAAACCACTTAAGATTTCATAATTAACTCAATTAAACAATGTAAGTCATCTCCTTGATCTTTGACATGAAGGGGTCATTTTCCCCCAAAATAGTACCTCTTTCCTTGACATGATTTAATCTGTGGTTAGAGTATTTAAGAGGATTTCTTTCCTTCTTAGAAAATAAAATATACACCTTTCCAATATGAAAAACTCTAACTGATAATGCCATAGCTTACCCAGGTCAAAAGCATTTTTTTTTTAAGTTAAAAAAAGAACCTAACTGCATCTTTGGACCTTATGTGAGGTAGTGTCCAGGGTCACTGGGACCTCTACTTGGCCAGTGTAGCTGGGTACCAATTAAAGACAGAAACCCAAGCATTCACTCAAAGCCCCTTCCCAGCTGTTCATCCTAGTGGAAGAAGCCATGAGTACAAACGAATGCGGCATTCTACGGAGGGCTTTGGGGATAGGCTGCTTGAGAACATCACAGTGGCTCACGTCCCCCGAGTATAAAGCCAGTGACTGCTCTCAGCTTCCATCCACAGTAGCCAAGGTCTGGAATCACCTGAGTGCCCGTCAACAGGGGATGAAGGGAACGTGGCCCGAACACACACAGGAGCAATACTCCACACAGCGGAGAGCCCTGTCATCCGCGGCAGCATGGATGGAGTTGGAGGACATTACGTTAAGCAAACGAGTCAAGCAAGGAAACGGCGCATGTTCTCACTCATAAGCAGGAGCTGAGAGCAGATCTCATGGAGGCCAAAAGTAGGTGGTCAACAGGGCCCAGCAGAGCCCACTCATAAGCGGGATGGGCAGAGGCTGGTAATGTGCACAAACACACAGCCTAATGGGAACACGAGACCTACTATTGATAAATCAGCAGGGGGATGGCAGTGGGTCATCTACTGTGTATTTCAAAACAGCTAGGAGAGAATAACTTAACATAACCAGCACAAGGAAAAGAAACTATTTAAAGTGAAAGACATCCCAAGTACACAGATTTCATCAATATAGGGGTGAATCAAGGTATCACATGCACTCTGAAAATATGTACGTATATTATGTATCAACAGAAACAAAAACCAATGACAGAACCATTTGCGAAGCACGTGCAGGAGAAGAATGGGAAGCCTGACATGGTGTGGCTGTGTGTCCCCACCCAAATCTCATGCTGAACTCTAACCCTATGTTGGAGGTGAGCCCTGGTGGGAAGTGATTGACTCATGGGGGTGGTTTCTAATGGTTTAGCACAATCCCCCAAGTGCTGTCCTCATGATCGTTCTCCTGAGATCTGGTTGTTTGGAGGTGCATGGCACCTTCCCCTTCACTCTCTCTCCCCTTCCAGCCATGTGAAGACATGCCGGCCTCCCCTTCACCTTCCACTCTGATTGTAAGTTTCCCCAGATGTAGAAGCCTGTACAACCCACAGAACTGTATGCCGATTAAACATTTTTTTTCCTTATTACCCAGCCTCAGATAGTTCTTTATAGCAGTGGAACAACAGTACAGTCCTCAGGACCAGCAATGTTTTCCTTCTACCCAGCGGCCAACAAGGTCCTACACCGTAGCTGGTTTTCCAAAGCTTTGCCAGAATGCTGAAGCTGTTTTGGGGATACTAACTTTCCCCATCTCTGGCAAACCAGATGGGGCATCCTATTTGCCTCTTACCACCTTTCTCAGAGAAACCCCACCTCTGAAACAGCCTCCACCAGGGGCCTCCTTCAGCAGCAACAAAGCTGAGTGTTCCTTGCACTTCCCTTCTTCTGAACAAGTAAACATCTTAAGCTTGTTTTTCCATCTTCCCAGCTCATTGAAAAAAATATCTTATGCTTTCTATTTTCCTCACACACACACATGGAAGAGAAGTGCCGTGAGGGCAGGGGCTCTTGTTTTCCCGGATCTGAGCCTGGCCCTCAAACACTAGCCGAATACTAACACGATATCCAGAGGCAGAAATGCAAATATCCATATGACTTCAAATACCCTAAGGACCTAACAGGCCGAGTGGCCCATGTAACTATGGTGTGCTGGGCCATTCAACTGGTGTCCAAATCCCTGTCCAATTGAGCTCTTTAATTTCGAGACTTTTCAGACAGCTGTTTTGTTGTTGTTCTGTTTTGTTTTATTAAAGGGATATGTTACAATTATAATCAAGAATATCCCAGGCCGAGTGTGGTGGCTCGTGCCTGTAATCCCAGCACTTTGGGAGGCCAAGGTGAGCGAATCACCTGAGGTCAGGAGTTCAAGACCAGCCTGGCCAACATGTTGAAACCCCGTCTCTACTAATACAAAAATGAACCAGCCATGGTGGCAGGCACTTATAATCCCAGCTACTCAGGAGGCTGAGGCAGGAGAATGGCGTGAACCAAGAGGTGAGGCTGCAGTGAGCCAAGATCGTGCCACTGCATTCCAGCCTGGGCAACACAGCAAGACTGTCTCAAAAAAATAAAAATAAACCAATACTCCCAGTTAGTTCTTCACCAATGTCAGATACATCAGTTTAAAGAAAAATATGAAAGCATGTTTTTATATTTCAGTGTTGAATTTAACCATATCTTTTAAGAAGATATGAAGATAGAACTTCCTCAAGGATTGGGGGAGAGAAAAGCAGTTAAGAAAATCTTAAAACCTCAGGAGAAAAACAAGTATGGGTTAAGACCTCAAGGCAAAACTTTTTCTTTGCACTTTGATTTCAAAAGAACAGAGATGCCCAAATTATGAACTCTCCCATCTGCATTTTATATTCGTCTGTGTCCTTTGAAAGGCTGGAGATGGGATCCCAGGTTCCAAAGTGCCTGGCCGTGGCTCACATCAGGCGGCATCTTTCACAGCCGTTTACTCCCCTGACTCTGCCTAGAGAGCTCTGTGGCCCAATTTACAAAAAAAAAAAAAAAAAAAAAAAAAAAAAAAAAAAAAAAAAAAAAAAAGTCCTAATTTACTCACGTTCATCACTTTCAGCAGTCTCAAGAAATAAGACAAATATTGAGACTCCACAGAAGCATGTACTCTCTTCCAAAAAGTCAAGTGTCAGGTTCCCATGAGCCAGGCAGCTTGCTTACAGAAAGCACTGGCTGACTTGCTGGTTGAATGTTAAATGCATTTAAAATGTTAAGTGATCAAACGCCCCTCCTAGTGGGTGTGCGCGTTGAGCTGGCTGCAGTAGTGAGGCAGACCACGTTCTTTCCTTTGGTTTTGCTTCAAGCAGAGCACCCCACACCCAGGAAGAGGCCGAAGGATGGCATCGAGGTCTAGGACAGATTTAAGGAGAGCTGCAGGCTGACTGCCTCATCTGCAAATAGTCTCTCATTTCAGAGAAAATCACTGAACAGAGTTCATAACACGTGAATTTTTAAAATTCATATTTCTAATTTCATCCCATTAGAACTTTTGAACCTCCACCTCCCACCTAGAGAACGTCAGCTCAAGCCGATCACAGCGCAGTGCGATTTTCCATAAATAATGTGCACGCCTGCATCCGAGCTGAGATGTGAATGTCTGGAATGTGCCTGCCAGGCCCAGGAGGAACTGCAGCAAGTGTGGGGACACAAGCCGCTAAGGAATCTGATTTGGAGGGAACTGGAGGCAACTAAAACTAGGTCCACTGGTTTTTCTTGGTAAGGTTTGACCAGGCAAACTGTTATCACTGTTGCTAATTTATGGGAATTGGCATGGGGACTTAACAGTAAGTAATTAGAGCAATTACAGAATTTGCTACTCAATTACAATGGCACAGATTCCTGAGGATGGAAGAACTGTTGCCCAGGAATAGAGTTCAAGAGGTCCTCCCCATGCTCCGAGGAACATGGCATTTCCACGCACCCCTGCTTTGGTTCCTGGCCACCACCATCCTGATCTCGGCCATCTGATGGCATCAGTCCCCAAAGCTGGAAACACCTGACACCTCTTGTCACCCTCCCATCTGCCCTGCCTTCCTCCAGTCCGGGATATTCCGGGATGCCCACATACAGGACCAGGAAACCAGGGTTATCCCAAACCAGTGCCTGCATTCAAAGTCCTCCACGGCAGCACAATCACCAATGGCCAATACTCCCAGAACCTTCCACCTCAAAACGGGAGCACATCTGGATTCAAGCTGACAATGCTGCATTCTCTTTGCCATGTACACATGGAGGCATGTCAGGTTCCACCTAAAGGTATCAGGTTCCACGCTGGTCAGGAGCCCAAACCTAGTCACTCTGCATGATCTCAATTCACCATCCACAGAGAAGCCTGCAGTTTTCCTCTGGTGCACGGTGTGGATGGTGGATGCATTTCCCCTGAAGACTCGGAAACAGAAGCCTGGCCAAGGAGGCCAGTCACCCCAGCCCCTGCAAGGCCCGAACGTGACCCTCTGCTGTCTGCACACAGTACCCAAGTCTAGCAGTGCTGGCTCTGTGGTGGGATCCATCTTGGGCCTGCAGAGGACCCGGGGCACAGGAACCGTGCAGCCTGGCTGCAGCCGGAGGCCTAAGGGATCCCCACGAGGCTCTCCAGCCTAGGTGCCCTCACCACAGGCAGAGCCATGCAAGAGAGTTGCCTGCTGAACTGGAAACGCCCCAATCTGCTCAGCCAACACAGAAAGACAACAGCCACCTACAGCTGCTGAGCCCCGAAACGTGGCCACTGGGCCTGAAGGGTTGAATCTGGAATTTAATCTGTGAAGTTCTTTTCAAATGTGTTTAGCTATGTAATCAAATCTTTATTCTAATTAAATTTAAAGGAGCCTCTGGCTATGTGCTCCCTTCTCGGGCTTCACAGCTCCAGGGAGTAAGAATGGGAGAGAGAGAGGCCCAGAGCCTCTCTGCATTCTCCACGTTAATTCAACAAGTCATCATAAGGAAAGGCACTCCAGCAGGAGAGGTGTACACGGGAAGAACTGGGTTGGCCCTGACAAGCATGACCCCCATGGCATCACAGCTGCCTCAGGCAACAGGCAAAAGACAATGATGCCCACCTGGACAGGCCACCGGATGTGATGATGCACCCCCAAGCCCTAGTCCCACAGCAGCCAGAGACCACCCGCTGCTCATCCCGGGTGAAACAGGCAGAGCTACCCGAGCTATCAAAAGCAGGAAGAATTAAGGAAGCGATTCCCACGACTCACGTGACACTCCTTGGAGACAGACACAGGCTTCGCTGTGAAAGTGCAGAGGACGGTGGAGTCCCTAGGCAGGCTGCTTCTTCCAACGATCAGGAAGAAACCAGATCCATTTCCTTGTAGGAGAATCATTTGTACCGTGATTAGACAGAAGACAGAAGGTGGCTGATGTTATCAAATCATCAAGCACCTCACGGCTGCTTCTCCAAGGAAGGCCTGGAAACTTGCAGCCACCCGCGTAGGGGCCGCAGTGTTTACAATGGAGATACGGGTGACCGAGGTCTGGCTTCCTCAGGGAAGCTACATTTGAACTTTCACCACTGAGGAATCGGTCATTTACAGTCACTCACCCTCAATGCAGAAGAGGGCTCAAGACACTGCACCAGACTTCAACACTCAGGGTTGGGGTTAGGGTCAGGGTCAAATTCACAAGTTTTACAAGATGTATTTACTTGGGATGCCAGAAGAGATGCAGCTTCACACCCCCGACCTCCATGGTTTGCTTAGCCCCTTCACCAGTGGATCTCACCAACAGATGACACATCCACGCCTCATCCATGGCAGCACAGAAAACCACTTGGAAGACAGCCACTCCCACCAAGCTTCCTGACTTTGGTGTTTAAAATCTGCATCATTTAAAATCTGCATCTCATACGTGAGATTACACTCCTCTGAACAACGACATTGCCACTGTCATTTCACCCAAAAGGGCTTTAGGAAGTGACACGCGGTCCAGACGCCAGAGGTCGCCGGCCGCCTTACTCTAGCCTAATTCCTTTGTGCCTGTATGGAGGCTTCACAGATACAGCCCATTAATGACTGTATGAGAAGCTCAGGGCATAGACGAACTCAGTGCTGAATTTTTTCCATTTATCACCCTTTGTTTTGTCCAGAAGACAGCTGAGAAAGGCGGGGGCAGATCATCTCCTCGAGTGTAATGACTCTAGCCACTTCTCTTCACCCCAGGTCACCACTCAGTCAACACCCTTTTGAGAAACCAAAGCAATTCTGTTCCCTTCACTCCGAGTTCCAAGCACTAAATTCCTCCGTTTTATCAATTAGATTATCAAGCAGCCGTTTGTAATCTGGACTGCAATCTGATACGAAATTTAAAGCTAATTTAAGTTGCGGTAATAGCTCCTATTCACATTATAGATAAGGCATGAATGAAAACTTTAATCTGTTCATAGGACCAACTTTGTAAACAAACCAATTATTCAAGCAATGATTGTCTTCAGTTAGATGCAAATTACTTTGCTCATAAAAGATTTTCCAGTAGGAATTTTTAAATCCATGGTCTGTCTTTTCTGAGCCTGTCTCTGCACCTTCCCCTGAGTGCACAGCAGGACTTCTCAGGGCATCCCATCAGCAGCCCCACTGAAGAGAATAAGCCCGCAGCCCGCAGCCCCCAGCCCAGGAATCAAGTCCGAGCCCCAGCAGCCCCTCGTCCAGCCGGGGCTTCCTCACCAGCACAGCACCCAGAGGTCTTCCAGGTTTAATGCCACGTGTGCGTGGAAAGTAGAGTGCTAGAAGGAACACAATAGACATTCAACAATGCAAATTACCCCCTGGAACAGCCCAGCAACCCTCTGTACCTTCCCCAAAGTACCCATGCTAGGCAGGCCTAGAGTCCAATGGGGGTGCCTAGGAATCGGCATTTAACACTATTCTGATGAATAAAAGTTTGAGAGGTCGGTCAGCGAGAGGCTGTCGTGGCCTCCACTCATTTGCAGGCTCTGAAGAGACACAGATTCAGGTAACAGGCCAGACAGGACAGGACAAGGATGAGGAGGTGGAGGGCAAATTCCATGGACCACCATCCGCCCCGCCATCCCCACTGAGACTCCGTGATTTAAAGAGAGGCAAAGCCAGGGAGAAAAGATGCCCGCACCACACGAGCGACTGAGATTTCACCTAAAGCACGCAGCATGTGGCTGAGGGCCAAGGTTGGGCAAGCCAGGAGCACAGAACGGGGTTCACTGGCCCAGAGGTGTCTCCCACACCCACACCCCGTGCAGACCTCCCAAGCACAGCCTGTGTCTCCTGCCTGGTTTAGTTCCTCCCCGCCTTCTACTGTGTTGGTTTCTCAGCCGCCACCCACCACCACACAACCCTCTCTACAAGCTTGGTGGACTGAAAAGAGCGGGGGCGGGTAAGATCTGGGCTCTGGGGCCAACGTCCTGCCCGAGACATTAGTTCCAACCCGCCTAGCTGTGATGTGAGCCCCCGAGATTTCTCAAATGTGAGATGGGAAGGTAACTGAACCCACTCACCAGGACGGCTGTGCAGACTGAGATTACATATAGCCACACCTCGGCATCCACCACACGTGGGACCCCAGTCGTGTTGCCCCTGATGGGAATCCCTCTATCTATGCCCCTTCTGCTACCAGAGCCAACTCCCAGCAGTAGCTGTGGAGGGTGCATCCTCTATTCCCACTCCACTCCCCTCCCATCGCTCCACGCCGTGACCTGCCACGCAGCGTCCACCAGCAAATCCGGCCCCACTGGATAACCGACCACCAGCCCCCCCCTCACTTTGGGGCGTCTTCCACTTGCAGTTCCGAAGCAGGCCGAGAAACCGCCCTCAAGGGCAGTCACCTGTTCCTTATTGCATGTAATGACCTGCCACGCAGGACCACCAGCAAACCCAGCTCCACCATCCAGGCTCCTGTGGATTAACCGAACCCCCACCACCCACCTTGGAGCGTCTTCCACTTGCGGTTCTGAAGGGGGCCAAGAAACCGCTCTCAAGGGCACTCACCTGTTTCTTATTGCATGTAATGACCTGCCAAGCAGGGCCACCAGCAAACCCAGCTTCACCGTCCAGGTTCTGGTGGGTAACTGCCCCCGTCCCCCGCTTCCTCCTGGGGTGTCTGGGAGGCTCAGAAACTGCCCTCCAAGGGCACTCACCTGTTCCTTATTGCACTAATACCTCATTTACAGAAATCCACTTTGACTTTCCAGCACTGCAGTTGTGACAATTTAGCAATCCTGCTTGCAAGCTACAAGAGCTTGAGGTCACGTCCACCTCACCAGTATCCCAGAGACCCAGCACTATCCCACTGTGTTTAAAATTCCAAAATACTCCTGCAAAATGCTACTGGCATTTGCTTTGCATATAAAATGCTAACAACCTTCAAGTGAAACAAATATCTTCAACAGTTTGATATAATGACATGTGAGTTACACATCTGCCAAGTTGTAAAGCCTCATGCATTTATAACATTTTATGTACGGTCAAATGGTTCATTAATATAAATTATGAGAATCTCTAAGAAACAGGTTTTTTCTGGCATTAGATGACCAAAGGAAAACTGGGTTCTGGCTGGCTTGCGGGCCTGTAGAGGCAGACATATCTGCTGACACAACCAAGCTCCTTCCCACTGATGTGGCCTCATCCCAGGCCCCTCACCCGGATGCCTGCAGGCCCCTGGAGGAGCAAGCTCACCTGTCCACATTTCTCAAATGCACAGCTGTTGCTCACACTGCAGATAGAGTTCAAGGCACGAGCAGGCCGCCACGCTAAAAATACCACGCAGCGTCCACGCCAGGTGACGGTGGTTTTCACTCCATCCCAAAGCCCCAGGTATGAGTTTACAGCCATGATTACCACATGGATTTTTAGACCCTCAAGACATACTTTGTTTCCTTTTATGCAACAAAGTTAAAAGACTATCACTCAGATATAGGCTCTGAAACTGTGGAATAATTATTTGGGAACAGAACCTCTGCCAGATCAGGATTAGCACTTGGGACAACACCCCATGACCTCGCTCCACACAAACCCATCCAGACCAGAAGCCTCCCGCACTGTAATTTCTGTGGATTTCTGTAAACGAGGTATTACTGCAATAAGGAATAGATGAGTGCCCTTGGAGGGCAGTTTCTGAGCCTCCCAACCACACGGCCATTTTCAGGCTGAAGCCGCACCACCTCCAGAAACACTGTCCCTCGCCGAGGTGTGCCTGGCTTCTCCCTTTTTCCAAAACTTAACAAAACCTGAAAAGGACAGGTCTGTGTAGAAAAACACAAACTACTTGCGATTCCTCTTCCCAGTTCAGGCTGTAGGAAGCTCGTCTCGGCCCTCACCGTGTTCTGACTGTGGCTTGGTTCCCATAAGAAATAAAGTCAGAATTCTAGTCCCTGTCTCCTGGGCAGTGTGGCAGGCATACATACCTTCAGTTATATGAGGAAAGGCGTGGCGAGCCCCCTTCCTTCAGTAAAACTGCACAGTTCCCAGAACCCTGATGCCATCTCCCTCACACCACTGTGAACACCTGGACAGAGCACATTTCAATGCGTGCACATTTGTGGGCTAGTTTTCTATTTCTCCACTAAATCACCCCAAATTTAGCGCCCTAAACTCTGACTTATTTTCTCACATTTCTGGAAGCTGGAGTCCAAAACAGGTCCCACCATCTAACGTCGAAGTGGCGGCAGGGCTGGCTCTGGGGAAGCGACCGTCTCCTTGCCTCCCGCAGCCTCTAGAGGCTTCTGCATCCCCTGGTCCATATGGCACCCACTGTCTTCAGTACCCACAGCGGCTCTGACGGCCCCTCAACTGGAAGACGCAGAAACGTCAGGAGCCCGGGAATCTAGTGCTAAGGCCAAGCCTCCCCACCCTCCCAGCTCCTCACACACTCCCGTGTGAGCTAATATAGATTCCACTTTAACTAGTGTCACCTGTGTAAGGGGTAAGTGCCCAGCTGTGAACTGGTTAACCTCGCCCACACAAACCCCGAGAATAAACTCACAGGCCATGGACCACTCCACAAGCAATAAGTGACCACCTGCTCAGGGACCTCCATGCCCCAGCAGAGCCCTCCGGTACCTCCTTGTGAGCTCAGACTGGCAGCAGGGTTCTGCAGCGCCAGAGGGCCCTGGATAAAAAAGACAGCTCCCATATCGGGAGGCACCGCCCGCGGTTGGGTTCCCAGTACTTTAATAGCCCAGGTGGACAAGCCGGGGCGCATGCAACCCCATCACCAGAATAACGGCTGCACGTGGCGAGTGCACGGGTGGCCACCACTCAGCCCAGCTGGCCGCGCTAAGCACATCACCACCGTGACGCCCAATCAGATTGAACTGCTGGAACAGTCCCAGCATCGGCCCCCAAGAACATTCTGGATCACAATTCAGAGTAGTGATTGCGATCAGGGCCACACGTGGCTGAATGTTTTTACAGGAGGACGCCACAGCTGGACTGACGCCACAGCTGGATCTGGCTGGACTGAGAGCATTTCCCACTGGACATTCTTACAACACCATTTTATTTGCGCTTTATTAAACTTCTATGGCTTTTTTCTGCTTATCTACTTTATGGGAGTGTTTCTTGTTCTTATGACTGCGGTGATACTTCAAGCTACAACTATCAATGTGTAAATTAGTTTGGAAGTCGCCTTATCATTAAACATTTCACAAGCAAGCAGTCAGAGGCACCTAACCCGGAGGCCTCTTTTCTTCTCTGAGCCAAACCTACCTTGGACTCAAAGAAAATGGCACTTGGAGGGGGGCTGGATCTCCAGCGCCCATTCCTAGGGAGCCTCCTGGGGAGCAGATATGGAGGGAGAAGCCCTGGGTTATGGCACTGTCGTACTAAAGAAAAGTCTATTTGGGTAATGTAAGCACCAGACTTAAGAGATTAAGCAAACCATGAAAAGAAACTACTAACCACAGCTTCTCCAAAACAGAACTAAACTCCCTTTAGTTTGAATTGGAAAAGCAGAAGTGATGATCAGGATACAAAAAAAAAAAAAAAAAAAAAAAAAAAAAAAAAAAAAAAAAAAGAAATGACACAGTATCTGAACACAGGAGAATAATCAAGGGCCACTGTCTCTTCCTGTGTCAGTGGGAGCCTCGCATCTAAGCTGGATTTAGAAGGTTGCTACTTTGGACTGAAAGGTATCCCCAACTCTAGTTTGTAAGCAAGTGGAGCAGAATGCTTCAATTATTTCAAGGTTTAGCGGTAAAGCTCTGCAACTCTCACAACCATTTTAATTGGTGTGAATTTTAAAGTGACTCAATCTGTTGGCTGGAGTATCTAACGGCTTAACCACGGGGTCACGTTGGAAAATTTTTCCAATTGCTTTTGTTTTTCCTACTGAAGATGCATTTGAACGTTCTTGTAGTTTGCAGTTGGCTGGTTCTGATGTTTGGTCCTGAGGAAGCCCAAGTATCCGTAGAGGAAGAATCTGAAACCTCAAGCCACTCGAGTGCTGTCTGGGCAGATGGAGACCCCAACCCGAGGGCCACTGACGGGCTCAGCATGGGCGCAGGGCCGCCCGATGCAACAGGCCACGTATTTGCCGGTTACAAAACATCATAAGCACACACCCCCAGGTGTGCACACACGCTCTGTACACATCTGTCCCTATCAACACCAGCACACACCCCCAGGTGTGCACACACGCTCTGTACACGCTCACGTCTGTCCATGCCAACGACAGCATACACCCCGAGGTGTGCACACACGCTCTGTACACATCTGTCCCTGCCAATGCCAGCACACATCCCCAAGGTGTGCACACACATTCCATACGCGCTCACATCTGTCCCTGCCAACGCCGGCATACACCGCCAAGGTGTGCACACACGCTCTGTACACACTCACATCCCTCCCTGCCAATATGAGCACACATTCCCAGGGGTGCACAGAGGCTCTGCACATACTCATGTCTGTCCCTGCAGCCTGAGTCAAACAGTCACAGAGAGGCAGAGGAGGAGGAAGAAGGATGCGATGGGCACTAAGGTCCTGGGCCAGTTCCCCTCCCTACCTCGGGAGAGACCCCTCATGTGATCCTGCCATCACTCACCCTTCCGCCTCCATCCTCCATCCTTCCACAGGGATCAGGAGGATGCCCACTGCACAGAGCTGTGATGAGCATGAACAGAAGATGGCAGGAGCTCACGCCAAGGTGCTGAGCACGGGGCCTACGGAGTGCTTCTTTCTGCTGTGGCTGACATCATCAAACAGAGACTGACACAGCTTCTGCAGAGAATGCCACTTGCTAAGAAACTGAAACGTGTGACCTAGGAGCCTGTGAAGGTCTAAGAACAAACCAACAAACCAAACGGTTTTGTTTGTTTTTCAAACACCATAGCCTGTTTTTTCTTTTTTTTCATGCTCTACCTTGGGTATCATTTAGTTAAATTTCAAAGTAAGTCCAATAATTACACAAAATCACAGGACTGAGCATGGAGCATTGTTTCACTTCATGTCCTCCAGCCTTTAGGACACATTAAGGAAAGACATGATTCCAGGATTCCCATTAGAAAGGCTGCCCTGAGGCACCTGCTGGGGCAGCCAAATTGCAGCTGTTGATGCTGCCCCCAAGCTGCTTGGATGAAGCAGAAGATTCCGGAGATCTCCTCTCTTCTGCCCCTTGTCCAGGAGAGAAGGTGGGGGGAGAAAGGTGAGAGAAGATAGGAAGAAGGAGAGGGGAAGGAGGGAGAGAGGAGGGGAGAGGGAGGGAGAGAGGAGGGGGGAGGGAGGGATAGGGAGAGGGAGGGAGGAGGGGCATGTTCCATCCACCAAGGCAGCTACACTGCAGAGAGAATGGAGGGTGTGTTGCCTCTCAGGACAGCAAGTTCAAGCTGTTTATAATTGTTAGCATAAACAGTGACCAGCTGAGGACAGGGCTGTCATTGGAGTTGACGTTTTATTTTCATAGTTGATATTGGGGACCTGGATCTAAAGCAGCGTGCCTTGCCCTTTTGCCAGATGGGCCTATGCTTCTCTATACTTGAGTCTATTTGACTAAATACCCGATATTGACTAGGAATTATGACGTGTAGGATACCCCTTACCACAGTAACGTCAAACTCATATTCTAAATGCAATTTATTCAGGGACTGGCTTCTAACTCTGGGTGGGAATGTTAAGCTCAGTCCAGTTCAATTCAGTAAGCATTTATCAAGAAACTCCTAGACCAAGAGCTCTGTTAGACACTGGGTATGGGGTGATGGGGATACGAAGATGTGGAATTAGAACTCGAGAAGCTCAAATGCTTCCATTTAATTCCCTAATGCAATTACTAAGCTTCAACCTGATGGCTGTAATGTCTAAATTCACTTTTTCTTTATTCCAGTTCTACGTAACAAAGCATAAATAATCACAGAGGAATGATTCTGTGTTGGACTATTCAGTGGACAGAGAAGAGCATTCTGACCAGTGTGAGACACTGTCTTCCTTCCCAGGGAGCCCGTGAGGTGGCTGCACAGAGCACAGGCGTGAAGATTCAGGAACACGAGCATCAGGTGATGGGAGGGGCACGGAGGCAGCACCAGAAAGATGCCTGCCGAGAGGCCACTGCAGCCAGGCCGGCCGGGAAGGTCACGGGAGTGGGCGCAGGCATCTCCCTCCAGCCGCACTTGGTTTTCATGAGGACGCGTGCACGGAAGGGGATGACACCGAAATGCTGTGGCGCTGAGGGGAGGAAGGGAGGGACACAGGGCCGACGGCTGGCCCCCACCCCTTCCGTCCCTGCCCCTATGAACGCTGCCAAAATCAGCCCCAACGGGGAGAAATGAGGTGGGTGAAAGAGGTGGACAGACTTGGCTTCCATGGAATTCACAGATTCCAGTCATTAAAAATCCCTTTGAGTTTTCACCTGGAAAACTTTGCCAATGTACTTAGGGACAAGAGGCGGAAGATGAAGCCAACACAATTGGGCTCAAACTGCCACCCTTCTCCTTCTCTCTTCATCCACCACCCTCCCTGGGCCCCTGAGTGTGAGAACCAGGAGCTGCACAGCCCAAGGGTGCAGCCCCTGACCAGAGGAGGGAGCCGCACGGCGGGGCCCCCAGCACGTGGATGGCAGGATCTGTGCTATGTCAGTCCCAGGACCCCAAGCGGAGAAGGCCTGGGGCTCCCAGCTGAAGTTTTGCTGTCTACTCTCTCACCAAAGTCGAGAAGGACTGAGTGGGACCAACGCTGCCCCTGGCGGCTCCTCAGTGGCTGCCGATGTGGTCCTCACGCTGCAGGTGAGACCCTCTAGGGAAGCCCAGACAGTGGCGAGAATGACAGCCACGAGTGCTCCAGTTGCCCCAAAACTCCAGCATAGCCTGAGGAAGGCAGCGCCCGCTCAGATCCCCGTGCAGGCTTGTGTGGCACACTGGTGAGGCACACAGCACCAGAACATGGCACTTTAAGTGGCTTTGTGGGGTGTAGGAACACAAAGTGTGGTCTGGAGTGGCTCAGAAGTCACTCCCACCAGCCTGTGGGACCCGGACGGCCCCTTTGGACGTGGCTGTAGTCTCTCCAGGGCGGGCTCCAAAGTCCCAAGGATGAGGTGAGCGTCGGTCTTGCTCTGAGGAAGGCCCCTGACAAGTATCCTGAACATGCAGGTACACAGCTGGCTGACTCATCTGAAGGGACCTGCTGAGCTACGAGCTAGGGACAGCTAGAGAAAACTGCGTGAACCTTTGTGACTACTCACAGGTAGGTAGTACTGCCTGAGACACAAAGGTAAAGAATTAACCTGAAACTGCATATTATAAAACTTATTTTTAAATGATGGCACTTAATTGAAAAGACTCCCAAAGAATACTGCATTAGAAAGTGACAGAGTGAAACCGTGAGGCTGACCACAGGAGTCCCTGGAAATTTCACCAAATGTTGTGTCAAAACTGGGAAACAGAAGAACTGCACCTGATGAAACATTCCATTAATCACTCGAGTCCTCCCCACATACGAAGCTATGTAAAAAGTGTTCCCAGAAGGTAAAGTGAGCAGGAGGGCTGTGAACACACAAAGAGAGAGCCACTTCGTCCACGGACCACAACAAAAGAAACGCTAATGAGTGCCGACGACACGCTGGAGTCCAGGGCTCTGGGCGCAGCTGGGACGGGCACACTCAGGGTCCCACTGTCCAGATGGGAAACCAGGGTGGAAACACCAGGGAGCCTGTCCCAGGGTGCAGAGCTAGTGAACAGTGGTTCATACTGCGACAATCCCAGCTGCCAGGCTCTGGGGCTCCTCGGGACAGAATCCTGTTGACTTCACTCTGGGGTGCGAGAGGCGGCAGCATCCCCCAAAGGCACCTGGAGAAGTGGTGTTACCCTCCATCCCCTGTCCCCGGCGTTACCCTCCATGCCCCTGTCCCCGGCGTTACCCTCCATGCCCCTGTCCCCGGCCTTACCCTCCGTCCCCCTGTCCCTGGTGTTACCCTACTTCCTCTGTCCCCAGTGTTGCTCACCATCCTCCTCACCTCCAGGCCCCTCTCCCTGTCCTCCCTCGTTTTCCTGTTCAGCCAGAGCACATCACATGTCTCTTCCCTTTTCAAGAGGCTCAGCTGCACCCAGAGGCATTCCAGCCTATTCGGGATGGGGCACACACCCTGGGATGGGGCACAGCACAGGGCCGGAAGGGCCTGAGACCCTCTCACTGTCACCCAGGAAGGATGGAACAGCCCACGGTCATGCTCATTGTCAGGCAGGATGAAAACTTCTGTGTCCGAAATGTTCTTTTCACTGGAACTGTTCGGACCATTCGTGAACGAATCAGTTAAATACCAGCAAGTGCCACTCCCACTTATTCTCTGGCTAGTTTTCCACCCACCAGCAACCACACTCCTAGGAATTATCCCTAACGCAGAATCAGCGCCTTGTGCCTTTAGGAAAACCTCTTTCTCTCCAGCTTTGTCCTCCTTCCACAAAAGGTGCCTCTGACTGCCTCACTCGCTGTACCAGGATTTCACTCGGCTATGGAGGAAAATCTGCGTGGGGCTCAGAGGTGGGTGGTCCCTGCATGGGCAGCAGGTCGGTGACATCCTCCGAGGAGCCTGGCCCAGGCCTGCCTCACACGCCAGGACTCTGCCTTCTGGCCCTCGGGCCCCCGAAGCTGCTTTCCCTCCAGGTGTCATGCCCCGGGCAAGAAGGCCGGACAAGGGCCCAGGGCTGCTGTGGGTCAGGAAAGCCTCCTGACACCTCCCACTCCAGGACCCCCCATCAGCATCCCAGCATCTGGACCTGTGTCACCAGCCGCTCCGCCGTACAAGAGAATTGGATTTTCAGCTGGGTGTGCTGCTTCCCTAAACAAAGTAGGGTGTTGTTACTCAGGAAAAAGGAAAAAATTGGCATCTTCTTGGCAACCCCGCGACATCCAGCCACCGGTTCTCACCATCCCAGAGATGTCCATCCAGGGCAGATAGTGTCTTCAACCAAGCGCCACTGACCCAGAAGTGCAGTAATTAGTACACTTTCACCGGAATCACCCACTCCTTCACCTTTACACCCAAGAAAAACATGTTTGCCAGGCAATTTAGATGTCCTGGAGGTGTAAGGAAACCCCAAGCCTGCTTTAAGCCTCAGACTTTTGAGACCGTTGAGGGCTGTGCGCACAAGAGCAAGGCTGCACCCGAAAGCTCTGCTTCTGCCGGACGTCATGGACAGACCACACGGCTCAGCCACATGGACCCTTCCAGGACTTCACGAGAGGGACCTCCGTGGTACATGCAATGATGTGCACTTCGTTCAGCCTCGAACAGACCACGCCCTCGTTACAGGGTCGGTGGTCCACCTCCTGCCATCAGCCCCCCACCTCACCGAGGGTCTGTGTCTGCATCTGAAAGAACTTTGCTGTTTTACCTGGGTACCAAAATGCAGCATCGCGATGTTTAAAGGTCTTTAAATATCAACACTCCGGGTGCAGTCCTTGTCACTTTAATGCGGTCACTCGATGCAGGCCTCACTCACAACTCTGAGGTAGCTCATACCTTCCCTACCTAACCAAGGAAGAAACGAAGGCATGGAAGGTGCAGCTCCTAAGGAGCAGATTAGGATTCAAACCAGTGAACTTCGTCACATGCTGACCTACCTCTCAGGCTGAGATAACGTTGAAAATTAACCAGGTAGAACAGCGTTCCATAAATCAGCTGAAAATGGTCCTTGTGGATGGGCCTGTGGTTACTCCCTGAAGAACAAGACCATTAGCCCAAAAATCCACCTGTGTCACACTCAAATGTTTACATATACAACTATTTTTAAAATAACCCAATCAAGCATGTTCACAGCCATTTAGAGCCATATAGATTGTCTGCTTCGCTGACAATCAACCCAAGACCTCTGTCGGCAAAGGCCACGGTGCCAGGTCCAGAGAAGGCGGGACAGAGACACAAGCAGACACAAGCAGGAACCTTTCCATCCCTGGGAGCCTCGCTCTGATCGGTCCGTGAGGACACGGTACAGACCGTGGGGCACAGGCAGACGGCAGGCCAGGAGAAGGGGCTGCATTGCCGGGAGGCAGTGCTTTGAGCTCTAATGGATGGAACACTGCTAACCAGTGAAGGTGGAGAGAGGGCACACGTCTGAGAGCATGTAGAGGCAGCAAAGCACAGCCAGCCTCGGGGAACCAGAAGCCACAGGGACATCAGGTTGGGTGCTGCTGTCTGCCGGCCACTGGCTGGGGGACTGTACTGGGCCTGGAGGGACATCCCTGACACTCCCCACCAGATGCCAGGGGCACCCCCAGCCCCAGGTGAGAACCACGGATCCCATGGTGAATGAGGCCAGCCTGTGGGAAGTGGGGCTGGGACAGCTCTGCACAGCTTAATAGGAAAGTTGGGTTCTATTTTGTGGGGTTTTGGTCACGCCGATGGCTAGTCATGGCTGTCCGTCAGGAAGTGATTTGAGGATAGACTAGAGAAGGGGCTGCCAAGACCAGCGGAGCATTCGCTGTCTGGGTCCAAGGAAAAGGAAATAAAGGCTGGCGATGTGACAGTGGCGGGGGGCGGGGGAGCACAGAGCAAAGGAACTGGTGGAGACACAGGGCTGGCCCCGCACAGGGCTTTGAGCAGCTACCCGGGGGTCGTCCTATTAATTCTCCTCATGGCCCCAAGAGGCGGCTGTGAGGATCCATCTCCTGAGGACAGAACTGCTCCAGAGCCACACAGCGAGGATCCACAGAACCAAGATCCGGGCCAGCTCCAAAGCGGGTGAACTTGACCCCTCAGCCATGGTCCTAAGACAGGGATCGGAGCCCCCTGGACACACAGACACAGGAACTGCAGGAAGGGGAAACGGATGCCCCGGACCAGTGGCGGGACCCAGGGTTTCAGCCCTCCAGGGCCACTGGGACGAGCCACTGCACAGGTGGACACATGATGCTTTAACTCGCGCTGGGGGAAGGAGCCCTCACTCTCAGGGTGGAGACCGCAGCTCGATCGGGCCGGCCTCCCTGCTGGGCACAGCCTGAGCCACACAGGATGCTGAGGTGCCCCAACGTTGGGGTGCTCAGAGCCACTCAGCTGAGATCGTGGTGCTTTCTGTAACCACCCTCGTTTCTTCACGGTATGGATCTGGACTCCATCCTTTGCAATGTGTGAGGTTCTAGGAAGAGGCTGGCCAGCCGGGGAAGTGTCCTGGGCTCTGTCCCAGTGATGACGAACTTGGCTCCCCACAAGGGCGGCCTGTTCACCACAGTGACCCCCGGGGACCACACCCGCACCCACCTTGCTGAAGATAATTCACTTCTCATCCGTGAAAGAATAAAGCTAGACTAACTCAATTTCACACTCACTTCCAACTTTAACAACTTGTGTTAGGAAATCAAAGACAAGGACTCTGACCACGTCACAAACCCAGGAAGCAAAATCCGAGACTAACGGAATGATGCCACCTTCGCAGTTCCGAGCTTTACTAGTTGTTTTTCTTTTCTGGTCTGTTTTTCTCTTTTGGTTTAAATAATTAAAGACCCTCGTTGACAAGAAAAAAAATTCTCTATGAAACTAAAAAAAGTGGTTCTAATTAAACATTTAAACATTCTTCCATATGCTTTATAAACAGTTGAAATTACAGCTCTACTTAGTGTTAAGTACTTTAACCAAATGAAAGGTTAATTATACAGACTGGCAATTATAAAAAATAAGGCTACATATTCGTGGCATCATGAATAATTAATAAGAACCGTTTGATTTCATTCAGACCAGGGATTCTGTGCTAATAGGCTCTTAGCTGTCTTGAAATAATGGTGAAATTTTAAAATTACTTTTGTACTTAAACACGTCCCCAAAGTGAAGCACAGCGGTTAACATCCATCATGGTGCCCAGCAGAGCGACCCGCCCTACTATGGCCGACACCCTGATTCCCGAGGGCTGCATCCCGGGGCTGTACTGGTGCAGAGAACGTTCAGGAAACAGACCAGGTGGCAGGAGGGGGTCTTGTCCTCAAGGAACCTCATGAGTCTTCCTAGGGGGACAAACAGCGAGAGAATGAAACCGGCAGCCACGGAATCCGGACAGCGATGCCCAGGCCCCGCCATGCATAACCCCTGGCTGGCACCTCCCTGAGACCCGTCTGGCACAGGCAGCGGCAGGGTCTGGCCCTTGGAGCGCAGGGATGGCAGAGCAGGGCCATCAAAGCGGGTGGCATGCCGACAGCGGCTTCTCCGCAAGAGCTCCTGGCTCTCAGGGAGCTGAGGGCTCCTCAATGGGAAATTCTGGCTGAGCTCCAGGGGAAAGCGGGTGGGAGGCCCGTCTCCTCTGCCCCCATCTCCTCTGCCCCAACCCTGGAAGAGGGTCAGATATCAATGCTAACTCTTGTGCTGACTCAATTAAATCAAACAATTCAGAAAACAAACTTGCTTTAAGTGTTAATTTCCTAAAAAGAACTAACATGAATTCAAATAATTCACATAATTAAAATGATTTTAATTGTTAATTTAATTAAAACATCTCCGTTTTCACAGCATCATGTACCTTGGTACTTTCTCCTTATTGCATTTCCCATCTTCCAGGGCAGGTTTCCTTCCACCCAGGGCAGCAGCGACTCTGGCGTCTCGGGTATTCCCAGGCTTCCGTCAGCCCCTGGGGGGCTTACAGTTCTGCAGCGGTCTCCATCCTCATTAATCTGCATAAGAACATCCGTCCGCAGGGATGTCCTGTGGCCCCGTGGCCACATCTGACGTGCAGCTAAACGCTGGGCGTGTCGCCTGGTGACAGCAGATGACACAACTGTGGGCAAGGTAGCACCTCTGGGCGCCGACACTCTCGATGAGTTTTTTACAAGACCATTCTTTAATGGGTGAACCCTGACAGGAAACACTAAAGATTGTTTTTAACTATTTTTATATCGAGACAAATCTTTGTCAAACGTTCACTCAATGCTAAATGTCACTTCTCCAGCCAACCCCTTTAAGAATACCTAAAACTTAAGACTGGAATGACGCTTTCAAACACATACTCTACTCATGCATTCCCGGGAGCAGAGAGCAGCTTAATGTTTTCACGCTACACAGGCATGAAGTTTGGCGAAGGCATTTTAATATTTTTACCTGAATATTTTAATAAAATCAAAAGATCATTTTCACTCTAATACTCTACTTAGAATGTAATTTTCCATTAAATAAACAGTCAATGTTCAGTAACCCACATGCTGATAAACTTTTGAAAACTTTAGAAAGTATTAAGTATAATCAAAGATTACTTTTAATTTTCGAGCTGGTAAGAGCCTGTGTCAGGGAACAGAGTTGAGATTGAAGAGATAAAAGCACGATGATTTTCTTAAAGAAAAGCGAAATTCGTAAAAGAGACCAGGTGATTATATAAAGAAACACAGAATCCGTTTTCAGAAATGGCAAACATTGACCACAGAACACCAGTGTTGCCCGTGATGAGAGAAACAGTTAAAAGGAAGAATTCACGGTGGCCCAGCATAGATCAGGTGTGGGAGGACAGAGACGTGATGAAATGATCCTCCTTCTAACTTCCCAGAAAGGCACAAATGGCCAGCACTGTAACTGAAGACCACGCAGGCACCAGTGTGAACTCAGACTCCATGGCCAGCACCGTAACTGGAGACCACACGGGCACCAGTGTGAACTTAGACCCGACGGCACCTGCCTGGGCTGCTCCAGCCACCACCAGAACCTGTTCTGCAGCTGAACTGGAAGCTGATTCTGGAAGGAACTGAGGAGCATGAGGACGAGATCCTTCTACCTCAACAGGGATCAATTTTTTAATGATTTCCTTCTTTTAGAAAACTGTTAATAAAATACTTTGTTCTAAAATGACCAGGATTTCAGCAGCCTCTACATTCCTTCATGTCAATCAAAGCTTAGGCACGTGGGTTACTTCACTGTTCGCGACACCCTTTTGAAATAAAACCCGGGGCCGTCTGTGTACCCAAGAGCCTGGGCACTGAACATTCAGACAAAACGTCCAGGGTGAGAATGTTCACGTCCCAGCGGTGCGGTAGAGTGGATGGGGGGAGTTCGAGCCACAGGTGGCCACGCCTCCCCTGCCTCCGGCCAGTGCCCACTGCTCACGCACTCCTTCCTCGGCCCATCCTGAGCCACGGGGCCCTCGCGTAACCAAGGCCACTGCGGTACCTCCAGGAACAAACTGGTTACAGGTGGACTGCTCTCTACGCAACGTACAGATTGTTTTTAAAACTGCTCGTCTCTGGAACTTATCCCAGTAACAGGCTAGATTAAGAAAACTGACTAAAAACAGTAGGAAGAAAAACTCACTCTACCCGTTGAGGCAAGAGAAATGCACACAGCCTCTGAAATAACTGCAGAGGAGTTTTCCTGGGTTAGGTACGCGGTGGGGTGACCCTACCCCATAGCGGGGCGATGGCACATGGTGGGAACCAAGGAACATCTCCGAGTAAATGTAGGAAAATGCACTCAACTCCCAAACAGAGAGAGAAACTGCTTTTTTCCTTAAAAGCTTCTCTCTTTTATTCTCAGAAAGACTCTCTTTGGTGTCTTGACTGCTGAAGGGACAAGCCTGTCATCCCCAGAAAGCAGCCCTGGACAGTCTCCAGATCCTATGGCCCTCAGGCCCACCTTGCCTACTGATGATCCCACATTACGAAACCTAATCATCAGAAAGAGCCTCCCAGTCCGCAGCTCACCAGTGACATTTTATTCAGGGAAATGCTCATAAAAACCTGGGGCTCTGTGTAAACGCTGTCCCCTAGGTACTGAGGCTCCACACAGATGGCACACAGGGAGACAGGCCTCACCCCTTCCTGGTGCCCCATGTCTCTCCTCACATTTTATTAGCTGAGTTTTGTGGCGGTTTGTTACTTTTAACCTGACTGTCCAAGGCAGCTGCACTAAACTAATTGTCCAGGGCAGATCCACTCATAATGACCATCAGCTCAGAGTTGGAAGTAGCACTGGAGAATGAGGTGGTGTCAGGGCACTATGCTTCCCTGCCCTCTTTTCCAGGGATGCCAAGTAAGTTTCTGCCATGGCTGATGATGTCAGCACTACACTAACATTAGTTCAACGGCAGGCCACCAATTAATACTTAATGAACAATGCCCTTAAGAACAAAACCCCATCTCTGCCAAAAATACAAAAAATTAGCTGGACGTAGTGGTGAGCGCCTATAATCTCAGCTACTGGGGGACTGAGGCAGGAGAATTGTTTGAACCCAGGAGGCAGAGTTTGCAGTGAGCCGAGATTGCACCATTGCACTCCAGCCTGGGCAACAAGAGTGAGACTCCATCTCAAAAAAAAAAAAAAAAAAAAGAAAAAAGAAAAGAAAGAAAGAAAGAAAGAAACGATTCTCATGACCCTGTCAACATCTTCAGTTTTTCCCAAGGATAGTGTAAAATTATCACACACAACGTAAACCCAATTAGATCAACGTTCTCTCCTCACCAATCCATACCTAAATCCATATTTCAAAATGGTCCCCAATTTTTCACAATTTAAGAAGACTGAGAGGAATAACCATGAATAAGCAAGGTTTACACAGACGTCAGTCTTCCCAACCCTCGCTCAGGAGCTCACCCCAAACTCCTCCTGTGGAATCAGCCCGGATAACAGTTCCTGGTGGCCGCACAAGAACAGAGGGTCCCACGAACCCACGACAGACCCCACCATTCAGCCCCAGGCAGAGGAGGGAGGTGGACGGTCACGAAAGACAGAAAAGCAGGGAACTGTGATTCTTCTGAGTTAATGCAGGTGATTGGGCCAAAAAACAAGGCACATCCACCTGTGAATGGGGTGAGCTCCCAGCTGGCTGTGCAGAGGCTGTAGATATGAAGGAACTCACTTCCCTGCACACTGAAGTGCATCAGCATCTCCACATCGACCGCACCTGGGCTCTGCTCGCCCCTCACAAACTAAGATGACAGTGGCTGCTTCTGGACAGAATGTCAAGGACAGATGGACAGACATCCTGGACAGACACTGTACAGAGACCAGGGGCTGGGAAGGGGGAAGCGGCACAGCCTTGGGGCCAGCAGGGGCGAGGCCAGGAAGCCTCGGTGAAGGCCTGCATCTCCTCATCCAACAGAAGCAGGAGGGGCCACCCAGTGAGGGCTGCAGCTGCGGTGAAGTGGCCAGTGGGACATAGCAGGAGGCCGTGGCCAGCCTTACCCCCAGCTCAGGAGGAGGGGCCCAGCTGCAGGCACTGCCCCGGGAGCCAGAATCCTGAGCCCCCAGGGAAGGTGGGAAATTGCCCCTGGGCACTGGGTGCTCAGGCTGGAGGTGGTGAGACCTCGAGGCCCTGCAGTCGGGGAGGTGAGGGCAGAGATGGCCAAACTGCAGCTCAGTGAAGGGCTTTGTCAGGAAAGGCCCCCAGAGGCTGCCTCACCAGCCAGGGGGAGGTTACTTCCAGCCCAGAGGCTCAACAGGGCCCTCGGTGGTGATGCTTAACCTTGTCCTCTCACAGAGGACCATCGAGACAGAGTCACTCAAACCTCTGCCAAGCTCTGCACCCAAATGAAGCTGTTACCACAGACGCTGAGGCAGGCAGTGCTCATCTCAACTCTGTACAAGTGGTTTATTTAGCCAGTTCTCCAAATTCTTAATGACAAACCACACTAAACGTGTGTTTTCAGTATCACCTATGCTCATAGCTATGTATAAAATAACTATCACAAGGAAAACTAGGTGGTGAACCCAGGAGGAGGAAATCCCCACGACGAGTCGAGAGAACACCAACGGACCGTTGGCTCTTCCCGGCTGAACCCAAGAGCACTTGGCTGGGCTCACTTCCGTTCTAATTTCCAGATTTATTTTTACTTTCCCACATTTTCATTATGAAAATGTTCAAACATATTTAAAAAGTGGAAGAACAGTACAACGAGTGGTCAAGTTTTCTCCACGTGGAGCTCCAACAACTGCTAACATTTCGTTAGATTTGCTTTCTCACTCTCTCTGTAGATCAGACAGAGAGACAGATTTGTTTCTTCTCTGGAGCCACTTGAAGGTGAGAGGCTCCTGCTGCCTCACCGAGTCCTCAGGCACACGTTCCCTAGGAATAAAGGCCCCTCTGCAGCCGCAGTACCATCATCGGCAGACAAGAATGATTTCAGAGCATCGTTGTCCAGGTTATGTTCGGGTAGCACAATCGTTCCGAAAACGTCTTTTCTATCCGGGCCACACACTGTGCTGAGTGACTCTCCTTCCCCGTCTTAGTCAGGGACAGCCTCGCACCCCTTTTATCTGTGATCTTCACTTTTCGAGAAGATCATTGCATTGTCCTGCAGAATATCCCCTACCCCAGAGGCATCTGTTTCTAGGGCCATCATGAAATTCCCTACTATGCACCTCCATTCCCTGTAAACAGGAAGTTTCAGTCTCGAGGCGCGATCACCTTCTGTCAAATGCTTCTCGGCAGCTTCCGGGTGAGGCTGCTGCTTCACGAGGGGCGCGAGCTCCTACTCCTGGTCACTGACGGCACGGCCGCGACCAGCACCACACCCCGAATCAGAAACGTTTGGAGGGGCCGCGGGCAGCCGAGACACCTGGAGGTGCGAACGGCACAGGCGTGGGGCAAGAACAAGGTCAAATCATAACGGAACGTCTGATTCCAGACACTTCCACCTGGGTAAGATGGTGACATCTCCCTAGCAAGTATCTGAAGCCAGAAAGCATGACAGAAAATTCACGACCTGCCTTCGTTCACCCAGGCTGCTCTAACAACACACCACAGGCTGGGCAGGGGCTGGCAAATGACACAAGTTCATTTCTCACAGCTCTCAGTCTCAGTCTCAGGCTGGGAAGTCCATAGTCAAGGCCTGACAGGTTTGCCTGGTGAGGGCTTCCTGGTTCATAGACGGCGCTTCTCACTGGGTCCGCACACCATGGAAGGAGCGAGGGAGCTCTCTGTAGTCCCTTTTTTGAGGGCACAAATCCCATTTATGAGACCCTCACGACCTCCTCACCGCCCAAAGCTCCCCCTCCTAGCACTATCTCCTCGCGGGTGAGGATTCCAACTTGTGAATCTTGGGGAGACACAAACATTACAAAAGCCCATCATTTAATTTTTTTTAAAGGCATTTTTGCTTCTGCAAAGTCTCAAGATAAAATCAAAAGAAAGAGGTCTGAGTCAATCCACACAGTTCTCCCAAAAAGGGAAGTGATCAATTGCCACCACTTTTTATCCGAGACCTGCTGGGTGCCCCGGTCTGCATGACTGATTCTAAAACGCCATCCTCTCCTCTGCCATTCAGAGGTCAGAGTCAGTCCAGAGCTTAACACCAAGGCAGAGCTGACTGAATGACACCAGCTAATCCAGTAAGACAAGCCAAGACTCCTGCCCAAGGCCTAATCCTTCCCCCAGGGAAACGTGGAAGGGCCAGACACCTGGCAGCCCTTCCTTCCTGCTCTAAAGCCCCAGAGACACAGCGCCGGCCAGGTGTGTGCCTGGGGCAATGCACAGTAATGTCAGCGGGGCACCGAGTCTGAGAACATGTTATCAAGTAAAAATGAAAACAAGACTGCTGAGAAAAGTTCATGCTTAATCACCTCTGGGCTAAATTCTAAATACAATGTTATTTCAGAGCTAGGTGGAAGTAATTCCTTAAAAATATATATGAACAGTGACTAGCAACCAGGGTGATAAGTACTCAATATGTGTTTGATGAATAGATGAATTTTTAAAATTTATGAAAAGAGCACGCTCTATTTAGGAGAATTCTATTTAATTGGATGTCCTAACTATACAGTGGTTCCTTCGTGCTGACAGCAGAGTTTGTTTCAGTTAACTCAAAAAATGGTAAGTCACTCTAACAGAAAACCAAAAGGCTTTACAGAGAGTCAAATTATGGTGCCAATTTAACCGTGCATGGCAATTTCACCTTAATATTTAAATTCTCGAAGCACCATACTCAGAAAACAAGACATAACATACATAAATGCATCGACTAAAGCACCATCATCTAGAATTTGACAAAGTTTGACTGTGAGTTTCAAGAAAAGGGCTGATGAGGCCAAGAAGTTCCTTCCCCTCTCCCTTTACCTCCCATTTTGGTGACCAACTTAACGCAGAAAAATTCCTGTTTCAGGTTTGCAGACATTGGAACAATCCTGGTATCTATTCCCCCAAGACACCAACAGGCTGAAGTCTGCAGGGTGCACATATTGAAAAATCACAGGAGCAGTAGAGTGGTGGAAAGAGGTGCCCGTGAAGACGTCATCCTTTCTAAGACAGGGTCTGATTCCGCCTCCGGGCCCTTTTGCAAAAAACCATTGGTACAAATTCACAGCCACCAGGAGGAAACACGCAAAAGACCCCACTGCCCTCCTGGCTTCCCAGAAGGCCTCAGAAGGACGAGACACGGAGCCTGCGTGCAATCCTGGACCCTCCTCCCGGCATTCAGTTTCACAAGTGTCACTTGTTTGACTGACGGAGGTCCCACAATGGGCACAAGGAGACCCGTCAGGTCAAGAGGGTGCTACTCGGCTCATGGTCCACACATGCGGACCTGTCAGGTCAGGATGCCCGGCTCATGGCCCACACATCGGGATGCGTCAGGTCAGGAGGGTGCTGCGCAGCTCTCAGTATCAGCCACATATGCACATTCTCCACTGAAGCCACTGCATGAAACCACTGCATGAAGCCACACTGGAAGCACTTTCTGGCAGGTTTAGGAGGCTCGTGTCCAAGGTCATTAAACACATGGCAAGCTCGCCTTGGAGGCATTTTACTTTGCTTATGACAATGAAGCATTCTCATTGCACTGAATAGAGCACGCTTTCTTGTTCAGTGCCTCGTTGAAATAGGCATTTTGTACCTGTCTTACAGATTACATCAAGGCCCTAATACATTTAGACCCTTGTCTCAGGTACACACAAAGCAGCGGCATCTCTAGAACGTGTTTTGGACCACGGGAGGAAAACAAATCGCAGCATTATCGATTGATGTTGCTTAAAGTGTATTTCCAAATGTTTCTCCCGAGCCCGGCCTGTGTTCACGGCTTCCGCTGACCACACGCCATCTGCTGGGCACTCTGTGCACTTTCTCCCACACCCGCCACGCCTGTGGTCCTGTGCTTATCCCTCCACACGTCCCCACGTGGCTAAATCTCCCACACTCACCACGCCTGTGGGCCTGTGCCTGTCCCTCCAGGCGTCCGCACCTACCACGCGGCTAACGCACACTTCCTACAGGCGGCAAGTGCCTGAACATCCCCATGGCTGGAGGGGCTTTGGGTAGGTTCTACAGAACCCACAGACAGGCATGGCCACCCCGCCCACGGCCACCAGAGGCTTTGCTTTGTCTCTAGAGGTGCCCTTCGATGAGGCGACATGGCAGGTGACCCAGTGTTAGGTAACTAAGACTCAGGAAATCACGGCCGTCTTACCTTTAGAACTCACCTCTCTCCCTAGCACTACATCGCGAAGGGTGGGTCGCCAGAGTTGGGGAAGAGATGCCCAAGGCTCCCTCCTGCCCTGACAAGCTGGGACGCTGCTCCCCTCCGTTGGTTTCTCACCGCACTTCAATAAACTGAGCTCACAGCAAGAGGCGGGCATGGGGTGAGTAGAAACACACAGCAGACCCCGGGTGGGCAGGACGGAGGACGAGGGTGCTCGCGGAGACGAGGGTGTGCCCCAGGAAGAAGGTGCACGCGGGGTAGAGGGTGCGCGCGGGGAAGAGGGTGCACAGGCCCCGAGAACCTGGTGGCAGCAAGGCTGGTCAAGGCTGAACTCCAACAGAGGCAGCAGCAACGGTGTTGGGCAAGTCACAGAGAAAGCATCACCCAGAGGGGCTGCATGAACCAGCAGCGACCCCAACCCAACGTGCTCATCGGACTGGGCACACGCACACGCTGTGGACACGTGTGAATATGTTCCAATTAACGTGATGTTATGTAATAATTAACAATGTTAACCCCACGACTTCATTACATGGCATCTGGCACATTGAGACTTTTTATTCTGTCTCTCTTCCTATACAAAGAAGTGGAAAATAGGTCCAAGATCATTCACAACAAATTATTGCTAATTGAAAAAAAAAAAAAATTCCTACCCTCACCTTGGAGGATCTCAAGGCAACACCTCGTTCTTTGAGGTCATGGTTTGGACGCTCTCAGGATCCCTAGGTGGGTCTGAAACTGCAAGGAATCCCCAAATGGGCAGTTTTGGGGCCAGCACGGATGCCAGCCGTACATCCAGGCAGGTCTTGGCAGGTTGCTCCGTGACTTCGGCTGGGTCACTAACCTTTTCTTGCACTCAGAACCCGCCAGGAACGAGGGCACTGGCCCGCACGTCTCTGCTCCCAAGGCTACATCCCCTATGTTCCACTGCACTCTGGGTTCCATGCCTTAGATCCCAGGCACCTTAAAGTTGACGTTTCCCCACCAGCCCTCATGAAGTTGATACTCAGATAACGTCCTTCCTCTCCCACCTGGTCAGTACCCAGGGAGAAAGGAACACGGGTCTCAGTTTGATTTTCTGCCAGTCCATCGAAAAAACAGCTGGCCAGCAGCACTGGTGCACAGCACTGCCAGGTTACCCGTGACGAAAACAAAGCAAAACGAGATATACTCAAGTCAGCTGCGGCAAGTGCTTCTACATCCCTGCTCCAACAAGGAAAGACAGGAGGCCAGGAGTGTGGCTCACGCCTCTTGTCCTTCCTTGTTGGGTCAGGGGTACAGAAGCATTTTGGGAGACTGAGGCAGGACAAATGCTTGAATTTGAGACCAGCCTGGGCAACATAGCAAGACCCATCTCTACAAAAAAAAAAAAAAAAGTTAGCCAGGTATGGTATCATGCCTGTAGTCCCAGATACTCAGGGGGCTGAGGTGAGAGGATCACCTGAGTCCAGGAGGCGGAGGTTGCAGGGAGCCAAGATTGCACCACTGCACTCCAGCCTGGGCATCAGGGTGAGACCCTGTATCAAAAAAAAGAAAAAAGAAAAAACAAAAAAACATAAGAAATACAGGAGACCACTAATAATTCCAAATAGCGCCTGCTAATTTGAAATCTTTTCCAGATATGGTGAAGGAAATCATTTTTCTTCCTACGCCCATTCTAAGGAAACGTTTCTATTTTTCTGCTATACAATTTGGTAACCTGCCATTTCAGATCCTGGCCTCTTTAAGCAGGACTTGCTGGAGTGCCAGCAAAGCAGCGCTCTGAAACCTCAGCATCCTCAGGCCCACCTGGAGGGCAGGTGAGATGCTGGGCCTCCACCTCCAAAAGTCACACTGGGGTGGGGCAGATCTGGGGTGAGGCAGGGTTTGCATCTCTAGTCTAGGGCCACACCACCCTAAACACGCCCATCTCATCTAATGCATACCAGAGGGAGAAGCCACGTAGGGCAAGTCACAGAGCAAGCGTCCAGGCACCAGGTCACCGGTTGTCTATTTAAATGCAAACCCGTCAAACAGCTTAAGTCAAACAGGTTCACCCTCCTAACACATTGGCCAACACAGCTAGTGATAAATATCACTGCTGTTAGACATTCTGCTCACTGATGACCAGAGCAATGGCCTGAAACATCAAAGCTGAAGGGTGTGTGCTGTGGTCAGAGCTCTGCACACCCCCATCCCAGGCCATCTCACACGGGTGCCTTCATTGGCACCGGGGTCTCACAGACCAGCTCCACGCTCACACTTACTGGGACGCAACCACCCTTTCAGCCCTTCATGCATCTGTACCCTATAGCAGTGTTCAAGGGAGGCTAATTTAAGTAAGAAATGTAATACGGACATCTGTGAACTCTTCCTCCATATCCACTGAGTGGCCATCCAGAAACAGAAATATTAAAAAGAAAAAGAAGATTTAAGAGTCAAACACAGGGCCGGGTGCAGTGGCCCATGCCTGTAATCTCAGCATTTTGGGAGACCAAGGCGGGCGGATCACATGGGGCCAACAGTTTAAGACCAGCCGACCAACATGGCAAAATCCTGTCTCTACTAAAAATACAAAAATCAGCCAGGCATGGTGGCACATGCCTGTAATCCCAACTACTAGGGGGGCAGAGGCAAGAGAATTGCTCGAACTGAAAGGCGGAGGTTGCAGTGAGCCTAGATCATGACACTGCACTTCAATCTGGACGACAGAGCAAGACTCCGTCTCAAAAAAACAAAAACAAGCCAGGCACGGTGGTTCACGCCTGCAATCCCAGCACTTCTGGAGGCCTAGGCGGGTGGATCACAATGTCAGGAGATCGAGACCATCCTGCTTAACACTGAAACCCCGTCTCTACTAAAAATACAAAAAATTTAGCAGGGCGTGGTGCGGGCACCTGTAGTCACAGCTACTCGGGAGGCTGGGGCAGGAGAATGGTGTGAACACGGGAGGCGGAGCTTTCAGTGAGCCTGGATCGCGCCACTGCACTCCAGCCTGGGTGACAGAGAGAGACTCCATCTCAAAAAAAATAACAACAACAACAACAAGAAGAAAAACACAGAAACTCGTGGAACAAGCCCTTGCCCCACTCCATGTCAGCTGTGCTGTGCCACCCGGGAGCATGCAAAGCTCAAAGAGTCATCCACCTGCCTTGCGTAAATGATGTCAATACTCGAATCACAGAGACTCAGATTCCCTAGCCCTCGCCATGTGCATGTCACTCACAAGCAGGCATGAGGACCCCCGCAATTCACAGGGAATCCCTCTGGCCATCTGATGACCATCCATTCATAAATAAAAAGCATTAATTCCAGCTGGGTTGCAGAGGTGTACACATCAATACTTGTTACTGTTCACAAATGTTCCACTTGAGGATGGAGTGACGTTACAGAATTGGGAAGAACTTCACAGACATACGAGGGGTGCATTTAAGGAAAAAGTGTAAGGAAAAGGTGAGAAAATGGAATACGCTAACCTCTGTCTTTTCATCACCTTCTAAATCTTATGATTCCAGTTCTGTTCATTCTGCAGTGAAAAATAACAAGTGATTCACATTCAGACACAAGGTGGCTTAGGAAACTGTGGCTGTTTTACAAAGATGAAACAATTTAGAAGATCAGGATTCCATGAACGTACTTACTTAAAGAGAGAAGAGACTGGGAGTTACACATCAACTTACCAAGGCTGTCCCGAAGTCCAGGAGCCCCTTAGGAGAACAGAGAATGTGCAGCCTCCACAGACCAATGCAGGTGGCTGGGCCCAAGAGTGGGGACGGGGAGGCTGCAGGAGGCTTGCAGAGGGAGCTGTACCGCCAGCCACTCGCAGAAATTCCTAATTAAACCCTGACAGCAACTCTGTTTAGTGAATTGTCTCCTGGTCACTAAGAAGAGTGAAGCTGTTGAAAGCCTGCAGCCAACCCTCTGGATAACAGTTGAGATGTATTTTAGAGAAGGAAATGATCCTGTCACAATCCCAGTCCTGCCCACAGCTGCAAGCACGTCCTGGGAGTGCGGCTTCTTGCTCTGTCAGCACCAGAGCCCACCGTAGAGCCACACGGGTTCTGCCCGACGTTCCCACTTCAGGGAGTCTGGGCAGGTGCAGCTGAAACACCCAGGGGGCAACCCCCACCCTCACTTCTCAAAAGTACATGCAGAGGCAGACAGAATGAAACACGGCCCCCAAACCTCAGATGTACGGTTCAGCAACACGGCCCACCATAGAGCCACATGGGCTTTGCCCGACGCCCCCAATTCACAGAGTCTGGGCAGGTCCAGCTGAAACAGCACCTGGGGGGCAACCTCCAACCCCACTTCTCAAAAGTACATGCAGAGGCAGACAGAATAAAACACGACCCTCGAGACCCAGACATAAAGTTTGGCACGGGCATCTGTGAAACAAGAACAAAAGTCGCATGGGAAAGTGAGCACAAAAATGAAAAAAATAACAGAATTACAGTGAAGATGGATGAGATGGGGAGGATTGCGAGGAAGTTGAGAAAGGGACTGAGGACCTGAAGGGGGACATAAGGGCTGGACATTCCCGACAAGGTAACAAACACACCTCTGGATGAGGTGGGACATCATCTTCATTATGGAAATAAAGGGGAAAAGCCTGAAAACATCAGTTTCCTACCAAGAAGCAAAAATCAAACTGGCTTCAGACTTCTCCTCGACAACACTGGGTTCCAAAAGATGAGGATGTGGCATCCGTGGGGTCTTGAGGGAGAGCTGGCACAAACGTCCCAGAGCTGCCCTCTCCAGAAGCAGCTGAAACAGCCTCAGATCCAGCAAACTCTTGTCTTGAAAAATCTATCAGAGTACACCCCCTTATCAAAGGGATGCATGGCTGCAGGGGTTGTGGTGTAAGGCAATTTAGAAATCTTACTCCGTGCAGACCATAAACTTGGGAGGCTGCTGGTCACACCCTGGGAGGACCTCAGCCAGCGGGAAGCCCTGTGCCTCCTCTCTGCTCCATCTCTAATGCCAAGAAACATTTTACGCATAAAATTACGTTATTTCCAATTTGTTAAATTGTATATATTAAGTCCATAAAGAGACCAAGAAAATGTATAAAAACATTGGTGACTTCACGGTGGTATTATAATTAATTTTTAAACAAAACATGTTGTCTAAATTTTCCAGACTGAAAAAATACTCCTTTTAGCAAGAAAGGTGCTTTTAAAGTCACCATAAACAATTATATATCCATCCTACAAACGTGGCCTTAAAATAAAAAGTGAAGAGCAAAAACAGCAGAAGGAAGTGCATGAATATGTTGATAACGTTTATCTCTGAATGGGGGGGGGCTGTTTTGACTTCCATTTCCTTATGTTTGAAGTGTCACCTCTGTAATGTAATAATAGAGCAAACACCATAGTTGAGGAAACACTGCTGCCCACTAGGACATAAACCAAGTCTCCTCCAAAATGCTGCGACCCCAACCTCTGATTTTATCTTTTAAATCAGCTAGGTTTTCTCCCCTAAAAAGAAGCATATTGTATCATTACTCTTTAAAGTTAGGTGACTTAACAGGCATACAGACTTAAACACCTTCTGGAAAGGTGATGTGTCAAGTTTAACTAAGATTTCTTTTGTTCTGAAAAGAGCAGGGGCACGTTCCCAGGTGAGGGGACTCCAGGAAACACTGGCTGTGTCCGATGGGCCCTCACCTGGAGAAACAAGCGCTCGACGCCTCCACTCTCCACCCGGACTCAGCAGGAAAGGGGTGCAGAGCTGAAGACAGACTCGTCTATAGAAACCCCAAGGGCTGTTTCCAGGAGCTACTCACTGTCCCGTGCCGCTGCACCCTGCCCCCCTGTGCAGATACCGGAGCTGCTGTCCAGCCTTTCCCAGGCTCTCCACGCCTCCTTCCACCCCACGTCAACCTGCACCACCCAACTCCCCACCGTCTCTTACTGACCACCGGCCTCAATTCCCGCATAGCCTGGAAACTGCAAAGCTGCCTGGCAGCAAGAGGGGACGGGCAGCGAACGCACCAGCCAGGTGGCACCTGCTCCCACCAGACTGCAGGGTCACAGCGCCTGCCTCATGGAGCCGTTGTTATGCACAACTACACTGGGAAATCAATGCAGCTTTAGCTTTACTTTGGTGCTAAATTAACTTTATAACACTTGGTTATAACATACATTAATTTTTACAGCAATTACTAAAATAACAACTCATAATGCATTCATTTACCATATTCAGAAAAGCAACTGAAAAACCAAACACACAGTAGAATTTTATAGGACTGTAGTAGCTTTTGTTAGGTTGTCACATTATTTTAAGCTCAAAATTAAAGTAATTAAATCTGTGACTCTCAACTGGGGGAGGTGGGCACACACAGAGAGGGGAAGTTAAAATCCTTTTTTTCTTCCAAACCTCACACAGACCCACTCGGCTGGTCATTTCCATTGCTGGAATTATGTCCTGTTCCTTAGGTTAAAAACAACTGCCTTTATGCCTATTAAAAATAATGTTTCTTCCTTTCCTGAGTGATTGTGAAATGAGCCATGGTGGCAAGGTAGGCACGAACAGAGGGAAACTGAGTCCATGTCCACATTTGATGGTGGGCAAGAACAGAAGGAAATTGGGTCCACACCCACATTTGATGGTGGGTGAGAACAGAAGGTAACTAGGTCCACATCTATATTTGATGGTGGGCAAGAACAGAGGGAAACTGAATCCGTGCCCACATTTGATGGTGGGCAAGAACAGAGGGAAAGTGTGTCCAAGTCCACATTTGATGGTTAGCAAGAACAGGGGGAAGCTGGGTCCACGTCCACATTTGATGGTGGGAGAGAACGGGGGAAACTGGGTCCACGTCCACGTTTGATGATGGGCGAGAACACTGGGAAACTGGGTCAAGGTCCACATTTGATGATGGGCGAGACCAGGGGGAAACTGAGTCCACGTCCACATTTGATGGTGGGAGAGAACAGGGGAAAACTCGGTCCACGTCCACATTTGATGGTGGCTTTTAATGCACTGCAGCCTGTGTCCCCTTGACCTTCACGAATTTTCAGGTAGTAAGAAAGCAATTTTTCTTACTGGAAAGGAGAAAACTAAGTGGCTGCAAAGTAATATAATTTCCTTAAAGCAAAACAACAGAGAACCAACTTTGACTTTTTCCACATTACCCAGTAATTCTAAGACTAAGGGTTTTGTCATGTTACAGCAAATGCCGTTCATTAGGGGGAAATTGGAAGTCAGAACAGTGTGTGCTATTCAAATTCTCAATGAATAATTAACTCAAATGGGTTCAGAGTGCTACAAAATGAAATTAATTTGTTTTTAGTTTAACCCCAAATCCCCAATCCCTTGCCAAATGATCCGCTATGTATCCTACATAAAGGACAGGGTCTTTCTGGCAGAAAACCATTAAAAGTTTTTATTTGCAGTAAGAGAAGCATGCCTTCTTATCAAACAGGTGCATGGCCCCCTTGCGGGAGGGTCACCCATCACCTGCATCCCCGTGTGTCACGGTGTTGCCGCACACCATTAACGCATCAAAATGGAAAAGGAAATGTAAGCAGTGTTTGCTGTCCAAAGTTCACGTCAACAACTCCTTGTTATGAAGGCACTTCTGAGCCTTTCCTCCTGCATCTGGGAGCTGCCGGCAACCCAGTTCCAGGAGAGAAAATAGCTCGACACCTCCTGCAGCCCATGGAGTCCTCTTGTTGGGACAAGGTCCCCCCAGGAGAGAGGAGCCCCCAGCAGGGTCAACACTGGAGGTCCTGGGGGTGGGTGGTGCTGGGGAGGCCATGCGGGGAGGGCTGTTCCCTGTTCCCTTCCCCTCAGGAGACAGCTGGCCCAAGGTGACACAGGACCGGATGGGATTTCAGGGTCAGGGACCACGGAGCCCGGGGCTGTGGACCACACCAGCCCACGGCCACTGTATGCCCCAGACCAACACGAGAAGAGTGCAGACCAACAACATCTTCGTCTACAGTAGGTGTCACGGTTATCGTTCCTAAGAGAGTCCACGGCCACTTCTACCAGGTGCCCTCCACTCTTCCCCTGCCCCAGCTGGTCCCCCTGTGACAGCCGTGTCTCTGAGAACGGGGTGTGGAGCCAGGGGGAAAACACAAAATAAACCACCTGCTACTAGAAACAGCCTCGCTGTCCTCAGGGAGCCGGTCCCGGGGCCAGCCTCGCTGTCCTCAAGGAGTCGATCCCGGGGCCAGCCTCGCTGGACTCAGGGAGTCGGTTCCAGGACCCCATGGACACCAAATCCAGGCACATTCAAGCCCCACAGGTGGACCTGCCGAACCTGCGTGTACAAAGAGTCGGCCCTCCGACACGCGTTTCACATGGCAGGAACGCTGTATTTTCTGCGTGTACAAAGAATCAGCCCGCCAACATGCGTTTCACGTGGCAGAACACTGTATTTTCTCCCTGAGTTTGGTTGAAAAAATCCACCTATAAGTTGACCCGCAAAGCTCAAGCTTGTGTTGGACAAGAGTCAACTGTATGCAATTGACACTGATTCCTACCAACAATATCCAAATCTTATCATGACCAGCACGATAAAGAGAATGAGCAAAATTTAAAAACTAAAGCAGAGTGTTTTCCTGCTAGTTGGCGCACTGCGTATCCCCTGTGGGAAAGACCACACTGGCTGCTGACCAAACTCCATCGGCCTCTTCCTCCGCCCTGAGGGCATCTTCCTCCATCCTGACAGCAGCCTGGGCTTACCTCAGTCCCAGGGCGGGGGAGGAGGACGCACTGTGCACCCTCCCAGCTCTCCTCCGCCCCTTCCCTCAGGCTGGCCCATGAGCAGCCTGGACAGTCAGGTGCTCAGGACACCGAGCTGCCCCTCCTCGGCCCACAGCCTCAGGCCACCTGTCTCATCTGTGACTGAGAAACAGCTGCAGCTGGAGGCGGGAGGCGGGACATGCTGGGATCTACCCATGGCCAGGCCGAGCTGCTCTGATCACTCAAGCTTCACTTTCATCACTTGCTCTACCAAATAAACTAGAATAAAATATGCCACGTCCTCCTTTGCACACACTCCCAAGCCTCCCATCCCACTTCCCGGCGCTGACACCATAAGAACACTTTCTGCGCCTTTCCAGGTATTTTCTATCCTCCTCAAGCACAGAGCCACATTCAGAGTGAATTTTTTTTTTTTTTTTTAACAGAAATGGCACCAGGGCAGATAATGTTTTTTTGTACCATTTCTTTAGTTTCTTGGGCATTTTCCGCACCAGGACAGATGGGCTCTGCTCTCCTTCCTCCCCACCGAAAGCTGCCTCATAGCAGCCACACACAGAGCCGTAAGCCCTCACAAGACTGTGGGTGTCTCGGGGTGCCCCACGTCCCCAAACACCAAGGGGTCACAGATCCACACTGTCCAACAACACTTCAGACATGGCCTCGAGCCTGGGAACCCTGCTGGCCAGCCCAGGCCAGCAACAGAATAGAGGTGTGAGAGGTAACATTTGCACTTCTTAAAAAAAAAAAAAAAAGGCAGATATTCCGTGCCACATTTAAAATGATCATGGCGGCCAGGCACAGTGGCTCATGTGTGTAATGTCAGCACTTTGGGAGGCCAAGGTTGGCAGATCCCTTGAGGTCAGGAGTTCAAGACCAGCCTGGCCAACACGGTGAGACCCCTGTCTCTACTAAAAATACAAAAATTAGCTGGGCATGGTGGCAGGCACATGTAATCCCAGCTACTTGGGAGGCTGAGACACAAGATTCTCTTGAACCCTGGAAGCAGAGGTTACAGTGAACTGAAATTATGCCACTGCAATCCAGCCTGGGTGACAGAGCAAGATTCTGTCTCAAAAATAAAAATAATAAATAATAACAAAAGAAAAAATATATATGCATTCCTAGTCCCTTGGAGCTGCAGCAACAAAGCTGGTGATATATTTTGGGTGTTTCTAATCAATGTTTTCCATGAGCTACACTGCAAGTCTCAACCTTGACCCTGCTACAATAATCATCTATTACAAATTAAAACAAGAGCCATAACTCTGTCTCCTACTAAAATATTCTAATTGAGACATGTTAACAGAATACATTTCCTTGGGTGAGAAAGTATCCACCAGGGTGGGGAACAGACGGCCCACCGATTGTGCTGTGGCCCTAACCACCAAGGACTCATGGATCATCCACAGCAAGGCTGGTGACTCAAAAAGAACACTAAATTGCTCTTTGACATTAATTCTTAAACCTTGAGAAACCAAAGTTCTCTTTGTAACAGACTTAAAAAAGGATGAAGTCAGAAGTAGCTCAGCAGAGATGCACCAACTCTTACCTGGGAGAGATACCCCTTGCTAATCACGTCTGGATTAACGGATGTGCTAAAAGCATCTCTTCCAACAGAGACACAGACTGCAACCAGGAATGCCATGAACACCTTCCCCAGATAACCCAGTCCTGACCCATCCACCCCTCAGGAGGTCCCCAGACAAGTCCCATAAGGAAATGACCCCACAGCAGATTCAGGTGCAGGCAGTGAGGGTAGTGGCGTCAGGGAATTCCGCCGTAAACCTTGGCAGCACGCAGGGAGGTGTACCTAGCTGGACAGGTGAAGTCAAAAGTGCAGGATGATCTGGCCATTCCAAATATGCAGAGCATTCCAATTTTGTTAAAATGAAACCCAGCCTTTGAAAAGGCCCGGACTTCCCACAATGTGTGGTATTTATAGTGTGGAGGGCACTGTAGAGAAGTTATCAGAGGGTTCATGACGGCAAGATCCACAGAGGCTCTGCCATGTGCCAGGCATGAGACAACTATTTACATAAAACACCTCATTTCACCCTACACAGAGTCCACAGACTGCTCCACAGTCTCCCAGGTAAGAGTTGGTGCATCTCTGCTGAGCTACTTCTGACTTCATCCTTTCTCAACTGCTTCATGTTTCACCCTACACAGAGTCCACAGACTGCTCCACATTTCACCCTACACAGAGTCCACAGACTGCTCCACATTTCACCCTACACAGAGTCCACAGACTGCTCCACATTTCACCCTACACAGAGTCCACAGACTGCTCCACATTTCACCCTACACAGAGTCCACAGACTGCCCCACATTTCACCCTACACAGAGTACAGAGACTGCTTCACAGAATACTACCAAAGGGGACCATCAAATGATCCCCAAGAAGTAATGAGCGCCTTAAAAGTAAGAAAGCCAACCTCCTCCCCCTCTCTTAACTCCCTCTCCTCATTTCTGCAGAACCAAAGAAATATGAAGGGCCAGTGACGCCCCACTGAAGAACGCTCTCCTGGCGGTTACACTCTGTACATAGGGAGCACAACACTGCTCCGTGCTGCATGAGGCTACTATTCTATACTACACTAGTACGATCTGTTTGTTCTATTCTATACTATTCCATTCTCTATGATAGAATACTACAGCTTCATTCCATACTATAAAATACTGTACTATCTGTTCTATTCTATTCTATTTTCTTCTATACAGAAAGGAGTTAGCCAGCTTGCTTTAGGCAGACAGTAAGGGAAGGGTCCCAGAGAGCCTCCAGTCCATGTTTTGTGCAGATAGGGGGACTTGCACGGGGGGCTCACCTAAACATGCTCACAGCAGACTAAGGGTCCCCATGCACACGAGGGAATGGGGTGAAACCACCAGATATTTGCTCCTTAGACAGCGAGCCCAGCCCCATCAGCTTCTATATAAAAGCCCTTGTAGTCAACTGGGAAGGGGGCGACCAGCCACCTGCTCTCAGGACCCCTCTTTTTGCTGAGAGCTTAACTTTTAGCTTAACGAGTTCCACTGCACTCACTCTTCGATGTCCCCGTGCCTGTTTCTTCCTGGTCATGAGACAAGAACCTGGACCCAGCTGAGCTAAAGAGCAAAACTCCTGCATCAGTGCTACAGAACACTATCCTCTCTGTTCTGTGCCATGCGACTCTACTATTCCACACCACACTACGTAATATTAATACTATGCTGTGTGTTCTAATCTAGATTGTATTATGCTATGCAATACTACATCATTAGTTCAACTGTATACTCTACAATACTATCCCACTTGTTCTATTCTAGACCATGTAATATGATTTTTCCTATTGTATACTATACTACATAATGTTACACTGTTTCTTCTATTCTATGCTACCCTATATAACATTATGCTATTTGTTCTATTCTGCGCTACTCTATATAATTCTATTCTGTTTGTTCCATTCTATACAATACCTTGCATCATTTTACCATGTTCCACGATACAAGAGTAGAGTCAGTTATACTTTCATAATCTCTTTTCCAAGCTCTTACCCAGTAAGAAATGTGATGTTTTACTATGCCTCACATAAAATGCACATTTCATGATAATCAATGCCATTTCCTATGGTTGTAGGATTCTGTCTCTATGATTCTACTGATACGGCTTCTTTGGGCTTTTCTTTAAGTCCTTTGCAGTGTCTGGTTTCCTAGTGAAAAGATGACTAAGGTCCCGATAAGATCCTACAAAACCAGCATTCACACAGGCTCACCTGTGTGCACTCTGCTGGACTCCGTGTTGAAGGAGTGACAGGAAGACAGACGGCTGTCGGTGGATGGGAGGCAACAAGCACAGAGTAGATTCCAGAACTGAGACAGGTACCAAGGCTCTGGCACAGCTGAGGGTCAATCCCAATTCTAGCCTCTCACAGAAAGGCAGAGGAGACTTAGCACAAAGAGCACGGAACTTTGCTTTAATAAAGCAAATGCTTACCATCCACTGTGAGGAGCTCAAGGAGAAATGGCAGCAGGCTCTACTAATAACTACTGCTTTAAAAAATGGAAGGGAGAGGGTACCTTTTCACATGGGCCATGTGGAAAGTTGGCTGAACCTGCCGCTGGACCTGACACTGGACCTGCCGCTGGACCTGCCCCAGGACCTGCCCCTGGACCTGCCGCTGGACCTCTTCCTGGACCTGATGCTGGACCTACCGCTGGACCTGACGCTGGACCTGACGCTGGACCTGCCCTTGGACCTGCCACTCGGTCTGCTATTGGACTGCTAACAAATGCTGCAGATTTTTATGGAGAGAAAAGTACAATGCTTCTGAGAGCAGCTGTCCCAGCTCTGGGAAGCCGGCAGAAAAAGGGAGCAGCAGAGACGCTGGTATCATTCAGTGGGCAGAGTCAATGACCCTCCTCTAAGTCCAGCAAAGCTCAACCTGCATGTCTGCAACTAGAAATACCAATCATAAGCCAGACCTCCTGGCAAATACCATTGACCCGCTGTAATTCTGTGTGGTGTATTATGTCCCATGTACAGGAAATCATTCACAAAGCCTTTAACCAGGAAGTACTAACATGACTTTTAATGCAATATAACAGCTTTGCACCCATTTAACATATATTTAACCCCAGTGGTATATTTAAATATATATTTTATAGAACATCAGGCATGTTTACCTAATGGCTCGAACTTTCACAATGTCTCTCTCCCTGAGAGGACAGCGGAGGATCCCATGCACTGTCTCCAGGAACATGCCCCTCCCAGAGAGGATTCACAAATCAAATGTGCACATGCATGCATGCACAGACACATATCACACACACACATACACATGGACACGCACACCTACATGCAATACATACATTCACACATGCACACACATTCACATAATCACATAATACCACCACATAACACATGCATACACATACACACAACACTCAAACACACACGCACAAACATACAACACTCAAACACACACGAACAAGCATACACACAACACTCAAACACACATGCATATACGTACACATTCTGACACACATACATATGTAAATGCGTAGACATAACTTGCACAAATATACATGTATAACTATATACACATGAGCATCCATTCATGCCTACTTGCACATATGTGCAGTCGTGCCTAAACATGTAACACATGCACACACATACATGCAACACAAATACACATGCACACATATACACATGCATGCACATGTACATTACACGCAAAGGCACACATACATGCACAACACATATACATGCAATATACACTTTCATACACATAAATGCAAACACACATACTTATATACATCCCTCAAAGACCCCATTATTCAATTCTAAACAAAGTGGTTTATCCCCCAAATGTACCTTCCCGTAATTAATAAGCTCTACTGCACATTTCTTGTTTCAAATAATGAGGTCTCACACACAGCACACACACATTTATACTCCAATACGTGTGAACATATAAATAGAAATAGGCACATGGGCACGAAGACCCTCTTCTGTAAAGGTATTCTCAAACTTGAACTGAACGAATTCTGCTAATTATAGTCAGAGTCAGCAAAGATATATATTTGACCTCGGAATGAATATACTCGTTCTTTTCGTTACCCCTGGCAACAGCAAGAATGTAAAACAGAGTAGTGCGATACCATGTCACTTATTCAATCCCACTTCCTGGGATCTGACCCACTTGGAATAGCGTTTCTGTCTGAGTGATTTCCTTCTGACTGAAATCATGAGATAATTCCTTCTCTTCCTGCTTTCTCTTTCCCAGGCCTTTTCACTGCCCTTTCATCATCTCGGAAACTAAATCATACTTGTCAAAATGGAACGCAAAGAAACAGCCTTAGGAGAGAATCCCACAATGGAATGGACCCAAGAGAGGAAAAAATATTCTTTTTGAAAATGTACAAAAGGAAAAGTCAAGAGGCCTGGGTTCCCTCTCATGACAGAAACAGACGTCAGCATAGCAGGTCGCTCAGCACAGTTCAGCTCTGTGTATGAAACAGAGATTCTAGTCCTTGTCCCTGTTTCAAGTTCTGTGTATGAAACAGATTCTAGCCCTTGTCCCTGTTTCATGATGTTGCAGTGAAGGTAACAAAACAGACAAAGGGCACAGGCTGCAGAAAAGGATTTTAAAAGGATGACTTTTAAAATGTGAGCCTGCTTTTCAAGGGCACAATGAGGACATTTTCAAGTATATTAAAGCTGATTTATAAGAGATGGGTATAAAGACTCTACAAGGTCATTAGACTTTAGACTTACAAAGAAAACAAATCACATTCTCCTAGCATCACCAGTCAGGTGTTCCACAAATACTAAGAATAGCCACTGCAACGGGGTCCACTATGAGGGGTCAAAACATAACCCATGAAGCATGGCCGAGAGCTCCTATAACCTGATTTCTAGGAATCTAATTTTAAACATCCTCACAGCTAGCACATCACAAAAATACAGAGCTCCAAATGCTGTAACACAAGTGCTAACAACACCTAGCCAAAAATATACGAGGCATTTCAGGCAAAAATCCCAGAATCAGAAGAACACAAGTTTTCTAAGTTCTTCAAAAGCCGGTGCTGGTTGAGGCTCTTCTGCAGACTTCAACAAAAGACACGCTAGAATTAGCCATTGACGGTAACCCTGAGTCAACACGCACAGTGTTCGGAAAAGCACAAGGCCTGCTCCGGCTTGAGACCCTGGGAACTTTCTCTGGACCGCACCGAGTGGACGACTTTGAGAACTCAAAATAACCAACAACCAGTCCATGAACAGGGAAAGAAGACTGCAGCCTCCCTGGGGACCTGGCTCCATGCCTGCCACCTTTCTTCCGGATACCTTTGCCCTTCCTGGCTCCCTCCTCCACCTGGAGATGCTCTGGGTTCAGACCCCTCTCCAGTTGTGTCTCGGTCCACAGCTGGCTACCTGTGTGAAGCACCAGGCCTTGAAGGACCATCTCCACCTGCTTCCTGCACTCACTTCCCACCCACTTCCACCATGACACCCAGGCTCTGGCTGCTCTCAGGGATCAGGGCCGCCAGGCTCCCCTCACAGGCTCCAACTGGAGTCCTGCCCCCTGGTTTTCAGCAACACTTGGGACTTTCTCCTGGAAACTCTCGGCTCTGGGCTTTCGTGAACTGCGCCATCCAGCTCTTCTCTGGACTCTAAGCAGGGCCTTTTCTGGGTCTTCCAACCCTTCCTCCATTTCCAAATGTGGGCTTTCCTTTGGCCTCCTCTCTCCAGACATGCACGCCTCACACTCTGGCTACTTGACCTGCACTTCTACCTAAGAGGCTCCCAAATGCTCCCTGCTCCAGATTTTCCCCAAGCCTCCTCCTGTATTTCCAAACTTGCAGCTTGCAGTGGTGTCTCTAAGTATTTCTGAGTCAGGTCCACACTTGCTTCTCCTGATTTCCGGCAAAGCGCAACGGCGACCTCGGGGTGCAGACTCGCAGCTTCATCCGCCTTCCTGTACTCCCTCTTCCCCTCCTGACCCAGGCACCGAATTGCTCAGCTCACTGGCTGCCTTCTATCCTCCTCCGGCCACGGCGAGTGCCCTGCATGAGCCTGCCCTGTCACCCCCCGGCTCCACGGCATGCCGCACATCAGAGACACGATTCTCTCCGAAACCCTCAGTGGTTCCCTAGTATCCCACAGGTAAGGACTTCCACATTCTGGCCCCAATCTAACTTTCTGGCCTCAGATATGCACATGCATATTTTATCTATGCAAAGAGAGTACAGGTCTCACACCCGCTCTCATTCCTGGGCTCCTAGCTCCTCTTAAAGGTGCTGTATGAGGTACCTATGCACTTTCCAAACACTAACTGAATATGCGCTTGGAGAACACTTACTTGATAATTTTGTGGCATTGTCGGATAACGTGGACAAAGTGAGAACTACGCAGGTGTGTGGATGCTGCCTTGCCCAGACCTCACTTACCCAGACACTCCCAGATGCTCAAGGTGACCAGCCCTATTGGTGCACAGGCAGGCACAGGCTGCACCCCCACAGCTGGGCCCCACGAGCTGAACTATAATTACGAAGCTGCTGTTTGCTCCTAAATCTGTTTATGCTGGTGCATTTGTTACACATTACTGAAACCAATAAAGTATGACTCCAAAGAGTGAATAATTGTATGAAAACTAAGTTGGATGCCTTTCAAAGACTTAATATAGGGGAATTTTTTTTTCATTTTAATCTTTTTAAAATGGCTATCAAATTAGGTGTGAGCAAAAAATATATACAATGTTTGAGGAAATAATTTTTAACGGTTTCATATCTAACATACCTTGCTTCTCTTGTGTTGCCTATTCTCTTCTAGAAGAATAAAAACTGTGGCAGGCCTGCGATGGCTGTGGTTGAGGAAAGAGGCCACAGCCACAGCCAGCAGAACCATGCTCAGCAGCAGCCTAGCCCCGCGTGGAAGAGGCGTGAACACCCTCGGGAGAGGTGGATGTGCACTAACGGTTCCCAGCTCTGACCTCTTTGATAAACTGAATGCAGTGATTGGTTTTATCTGAACGTCAGACAAAAGGGTGTCTACGTCCAGGAAAGACTCTAAACACTCTGGACGCTGCTGGGGCAGATGGTGACCTTGACCCAGTGATACCACTCTCCAGTGGGCAGTCAACCCAGTCTCCTAATCGTAAAGGACATTCATAGCAACACTACGAAAAAGAAACACTACTGTTCTGACCCAGAAAAGTGAAATTTAAAACATAAAATGCACAGGTTCTAACTAAGAGGCAGACAGACCGGGCACGGTGGCTCACGCCTGTAATCCCAACCCCTTGGAAGGCCAAGGCGGGTGGATCACTTGAGGTCACGAGTTCGAGACCAGCCTGGTCAACATGGTGAAACCCCATCTCTACTAAAAATGCAAAAATTACCCGGATGTGGTGGCGGGCACCTGTAATCCCAGCTACCTAGGAGGCTGAAGCAGGAGAATTGCTTGAACCTGGGAGGTGGAGGTTGCAGTGAGCCAAGATCACACCACCGCACTCTAGCCTGGGCAACTCCTTCTCAAAAAAAAATAACGTAAAATAAAATAAAAGGCAGACAAACAAAGGAGATTTCCTCTGATCTTAAAAACAGAAGTATTTGTTTCACAGCGTGGATAATTGAAGATCTACATAGAAATCACCTAGGGTCCCGCCTTCCCTCACAACAGACTGGGATAGAGGGAAGGAGGGCAGGAGGTGGGCCCCTTGTCCACGAGAGCCTCCTCCCACCCCATCCCCTTCCTCAGGAGGGCAGCCTGCCCAGTGCAGGCTCCCTTCTCCCCAGGTAAGACCCTGGCGTCTCTACAGGAACACCCACCTCCCTTCCCTGCAATCCACTCCAGCTGCTCACGGCCAGTCAAGGGGGGCGCTCTTGAGGGAGGAGCAAACGGTTTCGAGGACAGCCTGAACTCCAACGTCCCAGGTGTGGCTTGCCAGGAAGCACAGAGGAAGGATGCAGGTCCCGAGAAGGAGGAGGCGCAGGAGGACGATGAGAGAGAAGAGAGAGAGACAAGAGAGGCAGACTGCCCAGCGGGGGGCTGAGCACAGGACCTGGCTGAGGCCTCCTGGGGAGGGGCAGAGGCAAACTGGCTGCTGCTTCTAGGCTGCTCGGGAAGATACAAGCTCGAAGGGGCTGCAAGGCAGGACTCACTGAGGAGCAGTCATGTGGATGCCCCGCCTCTCACACGGCACACACTGACAACATGCAACTCACATGCAACACAACACAACACGCATGTACAATGTGCTTATACAACACTGACAACACACACTGCACACAAACACACACAACCTATACAACACATACCCAATACATGCAACTCACAACACAATGTGCATTTATAACACACTCATACGACACATAACCAATACATGCAACTCACAACACACATGTGCGTACAACACACTCATACACACATACAGCACACGTAAGTTACATACAACACAACACGCATGAACAATGCACTCATACAGCACACACAACACACAACTCACATACAACATGCACATGCAACACACTCATACAACACACAACACTCATACAACACACAACACACGTAACTCACAACACAACATGCACACACAACACTCATACAACATACATACAATACATGCAACTCACAACATACACATACAACACACTCATACAGCTCACGTACAACACATGCAACTCACGTTCAACACAACATGCACGTACAACACACTCGTACAACACAACACTCATACAATGTACACACAATACATGCAACTCACAACACAACATACACATACAATACACTCATACAACACATACAACACATGCAACTCACGCACAACACAGCATGCACGTACAACACACTCATACAACATATAACACATACAACATACACACAACACACGCAACTCAACACAAATACATGTACAATTCACTCACAACACACAACACTCATACAACACACAACACATGCAACACATAAACACATGTACAACACACTGATACAACACACAACACTCATACATCACACACAATACATGCAACTCATATACGACATACACATACACACATACAACACACAACACTCATACAACATACAAAGCATGCAACTCACAAATACACGCACAACACACTCATACAACACACAACACTCAAACGTACAATAAGTGCAACTCAACACAATATGCACATACAACACACATACAACCCATGCAACTCACATACAACACAACACACTCATACAACACATTCATACAACACACACTATACAGATTCTAAGTATGAAATAGAAAACAGCACACGCACAGTTTCTAAATTCGATGAAAACTTTTTTCAAGAAAGTCGTCCAACATTCAAACTGGTACCATGTCCTCATTTTCAGCTGCTGTTCAGATTCAAGCATTTTTATCATCTACTCTATGAATTATAATAATACAGCATAAACCCATTTTTCATTTTACACCCACTTTGCCGTGGGGTACTCCAAAACAGGGGCCAGGAGCCTCAGAGTCGTCCCTCGGAACAAAACACAACCGACACTCAGAGGCCAGGACGGGAACTCGGGGGGTGACACACACTCTCTCATCTGCAGAGCTCTGCTTCAAATACTTTACACGTAACCAGGGCTGGAACGGGTTGGTGAGGGTACAGACATGGCAAACTGAGAAGAAACTGGCAGGTGGAGAAAGATCAGTCAAAATCCAAGGAAAAATGCTGAACATTTTCCACAAATAGTTCACACAACAGATGATACTCAGGCTACTGAAAGTTTATTGAGAGGGGTCTTGCTCCAAAGAAAAAGTTCTCTCCCAAAGTTATCAAAGTTTCACAGCAGGCACCTGCCCCCAACACACCATCTTCCGAGGGCCTAGGAGTCAAAAAGAAGGTAAGACAGTAGTAAGGGTACAGGGGGAGGAGAGCGGGAGGGGACCGAGAACTCGGAACCAAGAGATGGGCGGACACTGAATGCCTGACTCCAAGGTTATCACCTCAGAAAACAAGTCTGTTTAAGTCCGTAGTAACAGTGTTAGTACTTTCACTGAACCTGCACTCAACACTGGAGAACCTCCCTGTGTTATGAAGACGATCTGAAAAATAACATTAATTCACAATGTAGAGTGATGATTCAGCCACAGAAAATAAAACTGACATAATCCACTACAAGTCACACTATGTCTTTCTTTAAGACTGGTTTATGATGCAGAAAAGAGGCAGTTTGAGATCTAAAATACTTAAACTGGCAAACACCTTGTTTCCCTGAATTCTCACAACCGTGGCATCAGCTAGAGTAAGACAGAGTGGTTTTCAGAGCTTCCAGAACAGCAGAACAGATCAATCATAAATATGCAAAAGTGATCTGAAGACAGAATTAATTAATATTCCACGTTTTGGCTTAAACTAGTCATGTGATTTCCAATAAGTGGGAAACATTCACACCAATTTTTATAAGAAAGTTCAATGTGAACACATAGTACAGAACATTGCCTTTGTTTTAGAATTTATTTATTTAATATGACAATTTCATTTGTATTTAGTTATTCTTGATGTTGAATGCTCATCTTTATTAATGATGAGCTACCCATTTTCTGACTGAGGAAACAGAAAGTTGTCACTACCTAACAGCAATACTCAAAACAGCCTGTATGAAAGGAAAAGGTATATCTGTGTGCACACAGATGCATACACATGCATACACGTACCTATACATGTACACACGCGTGTACATATGTGCATACACATACACGTGTGTGCATGAGCACACATGCATGCACACATATGCACATACATGCATACACACGCATATGCACATACACGTACACTCATATACACACGTACACATGCACACACATACATGCATATACACGTGCACATGGACACGTGGACACGCACATACACACGCATACACACATGCACACACATGCATGCGTACATGCATACGTAAGTACCATCTCAGGTACGTGGATTCAAAATTCTGATGCAAACAAGAATAATTACAAAACAAGGTAGGGTGTCAACAAGTGAGAATTGAGATGAAAGTTCTGATACGTTCCAGAGACAATACGGGAGGTCGTCACATCACATAAATATCTTACCCATTTTAAACATGACAATTCCTGCCAACATCGGCCTGGATTAAGATGATTTCATTGACATAAGGAACAGAAAATATAGTATTTATTCTAATGAGATTCTGTAATCATTACATTATTTTCACAATTATAAGTAATCACTAAATAACTTCCTCCCAAGGGTCTAAAAATAAAAATAAGATAACAAAAGAAGGTCACAGTCCTGACAGCTTTATCATGCAAATCACAACTGTGAAAATTAAGCATGTTTTTGAGACTATGCCCTCCTCAAATATCCTTCATGGAATTTTGTACCAGTAATGGCTGGTAATTAATTGTTATACCAGCTGGAAAGTATATCATTGGGGGTACATGAAGTAAACATGTAAAGAGAAATGAACACACACACTTGAACCCAGGCCTCATTTCACAACTGTTTCCTACTTTCGATTTGCTTAGTTTACTTCATGAGGTACCTCGAGGAGAGAAAGCAGAGCTGAGATCTGCCCCGAGGCTGCTTCGGGAAGAGCTGGGTGGGCACCAAGACCCTCAGACCGAGGGCTGAGCTGCGTGGCTATGACCCCATCACTGCAGCTCCCCAAGCGTGTGTCCCTGTGTGTCACGCAAACCCCTGCCACACAGGTGACACACGCCACACGCCTGACACAGGCTCAGCACACAGGGAGCGATCAGTAAGTGGTGACTAGAGAGAAGTGACGGCCTTCAGCGTGGATGGAGGAAACAGGCCACAGACTCACAGAGGAAACACCACAGATCCACAGACGGAGAAAACACCACAGACGCACGGACGGAGGAAACACCACAGACGCATGGAGGGAAGAAAAGTGCCACAGACGCACGGAGGGAGGAAAAGTGCCACAGACGCAGGGACGAAAGAAACGCCACTGACGCACGGATGGAAGAAACGCCACAGACGCATGGACGGAGAAAACGTGCCACAGAGGCACACACGGAGAAAACAGTCCACAGATGCACGAACAGAGGAAACGCCACAGACGCACGGACGGAGGAAACAGGGCAGAGACGCCCATACACCAGTGTGGAACGTCGGACAGGAACGTCCCGGCCATGCACTGTCCACTCCCCCTAGAGACTTCCCACCCCAGAGCACTCAGGATGGCTGTGGAGCTCCTGCCACGCACCCCAGAGGCGAAGCTGGGGAGCCAGAGATGAGCAGGTTCACGTCCATCAAATGCAGCTGCAATCCCTGTAATAACTGCAGGTCACTATTAAACAGAAGGGCACTTCACTTGGAATAAAAGCACTCTGCATAAAAGAACTAAAGATTGGCTGGAGACAGCTTAGAAACCATCACCATTATTCTTGTTAGTGACAGCGAAGCTTCAAGAGTGGTCACTTTTCCTGTAGAAATCCCACAGAGGTGATTCCTGGAACTCATTTAGAATATTTCTTTCCCAGAAACCACACAACCAAGAACTTAATAGTGCCGTCTCTTGACCAGAAAGATTCAGATTTCTGATGAAACTAAACCCTGTCCAGCCTCCTGATTCTAGAAGATGCTATACAGAAAAGCTAACTCAAAGGGGTCTCATTTCTTTTGTCATCCACGACACATAAAAAAATTTTTTAAATATACAAAAAATGTAGGAATTGTACAGTGAATACCCATGTGTCTACCCCCTGGATCACAGACCAGATTTAAATGTAAAGTTCTAAAGGTTCCCAGCTAAGGAAATGTGCAGTGTAAGCCTCTACCTGGTTAGAACCAAGGGGAATGGAATGAGCTTTCCCCAGCCTTGCTGCTCAGCTGGGAGGGGCTGCCACAGCTCAGCCACCCCACCCCAGAGCACCCAGGATGGCTGTGAGTTCCTGCCACCCACCCCAGAGGTGAAGCTGGATCCCCAATCGCGGTGTTAAGAATGAGCCAGCCTTTAGAGGCCATGTGGTCTATACTTGAATAGAAAATGTTCCAGGAAACTAAAGATTCCAATGCGTGCACTGAATTCCTAACCATTTGAAACCCAGGCTCCTCATCTATACACGAAGAACAACGCTCTCTCCTGGGAAAGCATTTCAGAAGGACGAAAAAGGATCCACATGAGAGCAGCTGAAAACTACAAGGCATCATGCAATTATAAGCCTTTTTCTATATCTTTGTTTCAAGGAATGTCAGCATTCTAAATATTGCAGTTCATCCCACATCACCTTTCAGGAGCAAATCATAACGATCAAAACTATCAGCAGAATCACTACCAGCTCAGTCGCCATGTGCTTCTTCTTCCTGCATGACAATTCCTGCAGAACGATGGGACCATCCAAGAATGGCTCCCTGCCATCATGTGCCCATTCTCCTTCCCCAGGGGGCTATTCCTGTACTCACGGGGCATGGGAAACCTGTATAACGCCACCAGAAAGTCCTTGTTTGACTTACACACTTCCCAGAAGGGCTGATTTTATCCAGAATCCTAACTGTGTCAAACACTAAACCTAAGAAATCATCAAGAAACCAAGGAAATGTAAGGCCATGTCCTGCCCCGGGTGCATGGCTACTAGGGGAGAAATAGAAAATGAGACATGAAAGGAAACTTTTAAGATATTCAGACCATCACTGGATGATTCCAGGAACCCATTACAGATCATTGCTCTTCCTAATAACAGGAAAGAAATTCTAAAATCCCAACAGGCATGGTGAGTCCCTCACTTGCATGAAGTCAAAATAATAATCCATCACTCTCTTCAAAAGGACAAAAGAAAAACTCTACTTCCTCTTCATATTAATTTGTGTACAAGCGACTTAAGTGAGAAAATCTTAATGTCTGGACTGTGATATCAATAGCAAAATAATCCCAAGATTCCCAATTAAAAGATAGAGACGGCCTGAATGAATTTAAAACAAGAAAAACCGACTATATGCTGCCTACAAAAAACTCAGTTCAGCTGCAAAGACACACATAGACTAAATGTGAAGGGATGGAAAAACACATTCCACATTAATGGAAATCAAAAGTAAGCAAGAGTAGCCATATTTATTTCAGATCAATCACAATTTAAGTCAAAAACTGTAAAAAGGAGACAAAAAGGTAATTATATAATAAAGAGATCAAAATAGCAAAAGGATATAACAATTACGAGTATATGTGCACCCAACAACAAAGCACTCAGATATATAAAGCAAATATTAGTAGATCTAAATAGAGAGAGAGGTCGGGCGTGGTGCCTCACGCCCATAATCCCAGCATTTTGGGAGGGATGTGGAGGCAGGTGGATCACCTGAGGTCAGGAGTTTAAGACCAGCCTGGCCAATATGGTGAAACCCTGTCTCTACTAATACAAAAAATTAGCCCAGCATGGTGGCACATGCCTGTAATCCCAGCTACTTGGGAGGCTGAGGCAGGAGAATCACTTGAACTCAGGAGGTGGAGGTTGCAATGAGTTGAGATTGCACCTCTGCCCTCCAGCCTAGGAAACAAGAGCAAAACTCTGTCTCAAATAAATTTATATATACATATATATGTATAGAGAGAGACAGGGAGACACCAACACAACAATAGTAGGAGCTTCAAAATCCCACTGTCAGCACTGGAGGTCATCTAGACAAAAAATAACAACAAAACATCAAATTTAAAGTCCAGTGTAGACCAAATGGACCTAACAGACATTTACAGAACATTTCATCCAACAGATACAAAATGCACATTCTTCTCAGCACATGGAACATTCTCTAGAATCCACCACATGCTAGGCTACAAAAGAATTCTCAATACATTTTTTCTAAAATTGAAATAACATCTAGGATATTCTCAGACTCTAACAGAATAAAGCTATAAATCAACAACAAGGAACAGACACTTCTCAAAAGAAGACATTTATGCAGCCAATAGAGACATGAAAAAATGCTCATAATATAGAATGAGACCACCACTTCTCCTGTTGTCTTTCCCAGCTTTTCCCTGTCTCCCCTTTTCCCTAGTTTATAAGACAGGAGAAGGGGGAGAAAACAAAAAGTTAGAAAGAAACAGAAGTAAGATAAATAGCTAGACGACCTTGGCACCACCACCTGGCCCTGGTGGTTAAAATAATAATAATAATATTAACCCCTGACCAAAACTACTAGTGTTATCTGTAAATTCCAGACATTGTTTGAGAAAGCAGTGTAAAACGTTTTGTTCTGTTAGCTGATACATGTAGCCTCCCATCATGTTTTGTCTGAGGCTAGTCCTGCTACAATAATCACTCGCCATCAGAGAAATGCAAATCAAAACCACAATGAGATACCATCTCACACCAGTTAGAATGGTGATCATTAAAAAGTCAGGAAACAACAGGTGCTGGAGAGGATGTGGAGAAATAGGAACACTTTTACACTGTTGGTGGGACGGTAAACTAGTTCAACCATTGTGGAAGACAGTGTGGTGATTCCTCAAGGATCTAGTACTAGAAATACCATTTGACCCAGCCATCCCAATACTGGGTATATACCCAAAGGATTATAAATCATGTTTCTATAAAGACACATGCACACGTATGTTTATTGCGGCACTATTCACAACAGCAAAGACTTGGAACTAACCCAAATATCCATCAATGACAGACTGGATTAAGAAAATGTGGCACATATACACCATGGTATACTATGCAGCCATAAAAAAGGATGAGTTCATGTCCTTTGTAGGGACATGGATGGAGCTGGAAACCATCATTCTCAGCAAACTATCGCAAGGACAGAAAACTAAACACTGCATGTTCTCACTCATAGGTGGGAAATGAACAGTGAGATCACTTGGACACAGGAAAGGAAACATCACACACTGGGGCCTGTTGTGGGGAGGGGGGAGGAGGGAGGGGGGAGGGATAGCATTAGGAGATATACCTAATGTAAATGATGAGTTAATGCGTGCAGCATACCAACTTGGCACGCGAATACATAGGTAATAAACCCGCACATTGTGAACATGTACCCTAGAACACAAAGTTTAATTTAAAAAAAAATCAACAACAAGGAGAACTTTCAAAACTGTATAAATACATAGAAATTAAACAATATGCCCTTGAATAGCCAATGGGTCAATGAAGAAATGAAGAAGGAAATTTAAAAATTTCTTGAAATAAATGAAAACAGAAACACAACATATCAAAGTTTATGGTATACAGCAAAAGCAGTATTAAGAGGAAAGTTTATAACAATGAACTCCTACATTTAAAAAACAGATTTAAAATAAACAACCTAACAAGGAACTGCAATGAGCTAGAAGAGCAAGAACAAATCAAATCCAAAAGTGGTAGAAGAAAAGAAATAACAAAGATCAAAGAGGAACTAAATAAACTTGAAACTAACAAATATAAAAATGAAGAAAAAAATGTTGGTTTTTTGAAAAGATAAATAAAATAGACAAACCATTAGCTACACTAAGCAAACAAAAAGAAATCCGAAAGAAATAAAATTAGAAACAGAAAAGGAGAATGACAGTTGATACCACAGAAATACAAGGGATCATTACAGACTATTTTGAACAACTATATGTCAACAGATTGGAAAACCTAGAAGAAATGGATAAATTCCCGGACACATACAACCTACCAAGATGGAACCAAGAAGAAACGGAAATCCTAAAACAGACCAATAATGAGTAACATGTATGACTAAGTAATAATAAAAAGTCTCCCAACAAAGAAAAGCCCAGAACTAGGTGACTTCGCAGTTGAATTCTACACATTTTTGTTTCAATTCTTCTCAAACTATTCCAAAAGTATTGAAGAGGAGGGAATCCTGCCAAGTTCATTCTTCAAGACCAGCATTACCCTGATACCAAAATAAGACAAGGACACAATAAAAAGAGAAAACTATAGGTCAATATCCCTGATGAACACAGATGCAAAAATCCTCAACAAAATACTAACAAACTGAATCCAACAGCAAATCAAAAAGATTATACACCATGATCAAGTGGGATTTATCCCAGGATGCAAGGATTGCTGAACAAACACAAATCAATAATCATGCTACATCACATCAACAGAATTAAGGACAAAAACCATAATATCATTTCGATAGATACAGAAAAAGCATTTGATAAAATTCAACGCTGCTTCATGATAGAAAGTCTCAACAAAAGAGGCACTGAAGGAAAAATACCTCAACACAATAAAGGCTATATGTGACAAACCCACAGCTAACATAATGGGGAATGGGGAAACACTAAGAGCTTTTTCTCTGAGATCTGTAACAAGACAAGGACGCCCACTTGTGCCACTCCTATTCAACACAGCACTGAACGTCCTAGTCAAGAGCAGTCAGGCAAGAGAAAGAAATCAAGGGCACCCAAAGTGGAAAGGAGGCACTCTAATTGTCTGTTTTCAGACAATGTGCTCCTATATATTAAAAAAAAAAAAAAAGACTCCAGCAAAAATCTCTTTGAACTGATAAACAAATTCAGTAAAGTTACAGAATACAAAATCAACATATAAAAATCAGTAGCATTTCTATAGACCAACAATGAGCCAGTGAAAAAAGAAATCAAGAAAGCAATCCCATTTAACTACAAAAATATAAAATAAAAATAAAAATACCTCAGAAGAAATCTAACCAAGAAGGTTAAAGATCTCTATGAGGAAAACGATATTCTACCCTCGGAAGGTAGAACAGTGGCTTCTAGAGACAGGAAAGGGCGGCGGGAAGGCAGAAAGCGAGAGGTTGTCTAATGGATACAAAATTACATCTAGATAGTAAAAATAAGGGTTAGTGTGCTATAGCCTTGTAGGGTGACTATAGTTTACAATTTATTGTATATTTTCAAGCAGCTAGAAGAGAGGATTTTAAATATTCCCAGCATTAAGAAATGACAAATGTTTGAGATGATGGACATGCTAATTACCCTGAGTTGCTAATTACACACGAAAAACATGTATTGAAATATCATACTGTATCCCATGGATATGTACTATAATGTGTCCATTAAAAATAATAATTGTTAAAAACCCAAGGGTCATTTCTCATGTGTCCTATGTCAGTGTTGTGGTCCATTGGTGGAGACCTAGCCATTTGCAAGTAAGACTATAGTCACTTGAGCTGAAAGCAAATGAATCGTCACAAAAATTACCACTGGCACCAAGTCTTCTTTCCAGAATTTCCTGCCCACAGCACTGCCACAGTCACTGTGGGCAGGAAAGACACACTAGCACCCAAGTTTCAACCCCAGTACAGTTGATGCTTTTATTTCTCTGGTTTGGAATAGGTGTGTGTTCATAATTTACGTTTACTCCAACTGTCCCCTTGCTTAAATAGCTTCTTAAGGATAACTTCCTCTTACTAAATCTCAACAGCTTCTGAGCATCCGTTATATTCTCCAAAGTAAATAAAAAGAGAAAATGTGTTGAAAGCCTGATAATGTTCACTTAAGAATCCAGCATGATGTACAGCTTGAAATGGCTACTCCACCTTGTTCCTTTACATGACTTTTAAAGTAGCCCCAGTTATTATACATAATTGAAGTCATAATTTCTGCAATACCATTAGGTCCACGAACGGTGGGGCCAGGGGACTTCAAAGTCTGTCTCCGATTTTTTTTTTTTTAAAAAAAGGAAAGCTCATGAGAGTAGGTAATGAAAATAAATATTCACACAACTCGGAACAGGGGATGGTGAAACATAAAGCTCCAGCCTGGCACAGGTGTCCAGCCAGTGAGGGTGGGGACACAGACTCATACGGTCCCCACAATCCCTCAAAAATGCCACAGACAGGTGGGTGGCCTGAGACAGAGCCAGGCTCCGAATTCCGGGAGCTGTCTGGCTCATGTGCACCTCATGTGGTCCACACTGCACGAGGATGCCCAACGTCACCAGTCCCGGTGCAGAACACAAGAATGCCCCATGGCATGAGCCCCCGCTGCACAGCATAGCCCGAAGGTGCCAGCTCAGACTCCTACACACGCTGGTCACCAAGGCACTGCCCTCCAGGAAGGAGGACCCCAGAGGTCGTGGCAGGGTGAGCTTCTGCTCTTCATCATCCGCGAGCAGAGGGGAAAGTCCCAGCAGACATTTGGGGAGCCTCTACACGTGGTTCTGGGACTCTGAGTGGAGGTTCAAAGATGTCCCCAGGTACGCCAGACTCAAACCTAAAAAAGACCCATTCTTCCAGATATGCCCAGACTGGAACCTATATAGGCCATCCTTCCTAGCTTTTCTCTGGAAAAGCAGGCTTAAAAGAGTATCGACTAAAAGGGGCCACCAGGAAGACAGAAGTCCTATCTTTAAAAAAAGATTTTTTTTTTTTTTTTTTTTTTAAAAGAGGCACTGAGGCTCTGACCCATCTGAGCACAGAGTACATGCTCGGCAGCCTCTGTCAGAGCAGAGCAAGTACACACATGCTCTCCATGCCCTGTGCTCCCAGCACCCGTGCTCCCCGCACCCATGCTTCACACGCCCGTGCTCCCCACACCCGTTCTCCCCGCACCCGTCCTCTCCACGCCCATGCTCCCTACACCTATCTGTGCTCCCCATGCCTATGCTCCCTGCAGCCGTGCTCCCCGCACTGTGCTCCCTGCGCCCATGTCTGCTCCTCGAGCTCTCTTCCACTGGTTTCCTCTGTACATCCCTCTTGATAGTCACTGTCACCTCGAATCACCTGGCTAAATGGAGGTAAAGAAAAAGTCTAGAGTAGCACATTGGAGGACAGAGTGGAAGTGGCTATTTACCAAGCAGGGCTATGAGATGAGCGCATCTGATCCCCATTAATCCTGACGGTCAGTTGATTAGCCCTGTTCAACAGCTGGGGACACTGAGGTGTGGAAGGACGGGCTTGCTTACCCCAGACGATGCTGACAGTGTGGGCCCAGCCCAGTCCCACAGCCACCAGGAGGAGGCTCCTCACTGGGCAGGCGCGGAGGTGCAGCCCAGAGAACGCTTGGGACCCTGGCACAGACTCCTCAGGAAGGAAACAGAGAAAGGCCCACAGAGACTCAAGCAGCACAGAAGAAGGTCACCCACAAGTTAAAAATAGATGTTTGTGCTTTACCGTCCCAGAGTGCTAAAAATCCAACCCACTCACACGCACAGCCTGACGTGAGCCTGGCCTCCTGCAGCACTGGGCTAAGCGAGAGACGTACCTGCCTCTCTCCCGACAATAGCAGACTTGGCAGCTATTCTTCAATGTACTTGACACGCTTCTGTGAGGATTAAGCGACACTCTGTCGACACTGGCTAAGTTTAATCCTGACACAGCCAACCATCTAGATCTGCAGTGAACAAACAACTTACTTTGGATGATTCTGCCACTAACAAAGACCCTGAATCTCCCACCAAAGCTTAGTGACACGACTTACCTTTCTGTTTTCATTTCAGGTACACTGGCCCACATGATCTAATTTACCTGCTGATAATGCCTTGGAAAGACCACCAGGGGGCCCCACACCATTTTCAGCTTTAGAGGGATGTGAATTTCCCTTTGATGAGAAAGGTGATGGGGAAATAAAACAAGGATCCAAAACAGATGCCTGTGTGTTTCCTGGGAGTGATAAAGTCAGGAACTGCCTCTGTGTATCAGGCGAGGGAGTAACAGAGACAATGGCACCAACTCCTGAGACAGAAGACCTGATGCATGGTGCAGCCACCGCCTGTGGCCAAGGAAATTCCAGGGAACGTAGACCCCAGTTGTATGGTACAGCCACCATGTGCGACCACAGAGATTCCAGGAATGCAGACCCTCAGTCACATGGTACAGCCACTATCTGCAGCCACAGAAATTCCAGAGAACGCAGACCCTCAGACACATGGTACAGCCACTATCTATGGCCATGGAAATTCCAAGGAATGCAGACCCTCAGTCACATGGTACAGCCACCATATATGGCCACGGAAATTCCGAGGAATGCATACCCCAGTCGCATGGTGCAGCCACAGCCTGCAGCCACAGAAATTCTGGAGAACGCAGACCCCAGTCGCATGGTATAGCCACTACCTATGGCCATGGAAATTCCAGAGAACAGAGACCCTCATTCCCATGGTACAGCCACCACCTATGGCCACGGAAATTCACGGGAACGCAGACCCTCAGTTACATGGTACAGCTACCACCTGTGGTCACAGAAATCCTGGGGAACACAGACTCCAGTCGCATGGTGCAGCTACCACCTGTGGTCATAGAAATCCTGGGGAACACAGACTCCAGTCGCATGGTGCAGCCACCATCTGCAGTCACGGAAATTCCAGGGAATGCAGACCCCAGTCACATGGTACAGCCACCATCTATGGCCACGGAAATTCCAGGGAACATAGACACCAGTCGCATGGTGCAGCCACCACCTGTGGCCATGGAAATTCTGGGGAATGCAGGCCCCAGTCTCTAAAGTATGAACTTCACTGCAGTGAATGTGGAAGAGTTTCTCTCTGTGCAGAGCTCAGTATCCAGAAGGGGAGATGGCCCCAGGAATGCCTTCCTCCTCTTCAGAGCTCAGGGCCTAGGGCTGACACCCTTGGGAGGGGTCCTTGTTCAGCAATTGTGCCTGTGGAGGGTCCCCCAACACTCACCGTGCACCTCCTAGGAGCGGAGGCTACAACAGGGAGCCAGAGACCAAGCTCTGCTCAGACAACAGTGAGCTGATGGCCTTCCACTCTAAGTTCAACAGGGACCCAGGGACCAAGCTCTGCTCAGACAACAGTGAGTTGATGGCCTTCCACTCTAAGTTCAACAGGGACCCAGGGACCAAGCTCTGCTCAGACAATAGTGAGCAGATGGCCTTCCACTCTAAGTTCAACAGGGACCCAGGGACAAAGTTCTGCTGAGACAACAGTGAACTGATGGCCTTCCACTCTAAGTTCCAACTGCATGGAATGTGTATTCCATGAATGCTTGTTAAATGAATGATTCATATAAGGTCATCTGTGCTGACCTTTGCTGGTCTGCTGACTGTGAGCTTCAGAGCATAGGCCTCATTCCTGGAGCAGCCAGCTCTTCCCAGAGCGACAGCCGCTGCAGGGCAAAGCCCAGAGCTTGTCCTGCAGCAACACACTCAGGACCCTGCGCTGGGCACGCTGGGGGCCTCTCCAGCAGAAGATCCCCAGCCCTGACCGTGCAATACCAGTGAACCCCAGGGGAGTCCCAAGTGCTCAAAATCGTGTAAATGTCCATTGTGATTTAACATATCAATTTTAGAAGAAAGGGCATATTGCC